>NC_056750.1:195484980-195517480 GCF_019279795.1 Protopterus annectens | reverse complement strand
TCTTAGCCAGAGTCCCGTACTGTTGGCCTGTACTTTAGAGAAGTAGATGCCAGACAACAGTGGTCCTAGAACTGAACCTTGAGGTACTCCACTTGTCACTTGTCTGGAGATGGATTTGGAGTCAGTTACACCTACAGTTTGGGTTCTGTCAGTAAGCCATGTAGCAAACTATCAAGTGGCATAGGGATGTATGGCCGGATTAGTACGTTAATCTATGTTTCCAGACTGGGGGATGGTGTTGAAGGGCTTGGTGAGGTCCACATAGGCTTTGTCAACTGCCTTACCCTCTTCAACAGCTATACAGACTGAGTCAAAGCAGTCAATCAGTTTCAGGAGACAAGACTGGCCCTCCATGAGCCCAATCTGTGTGGGGTCCAGTGTTTGAGGGTTGCCAATGTCTGCGTTCAAAACGTCCCTGATAATGCATTCTATGGCCATGCAGATCAGGCTCATCAGACTGATGTGACGGGAGTTCCAGGGATCCAAGGTGGATCCCCCCTTGTGGAGTGGGATAACTGCAGCTGTGCACCACTCAGTGGGCACCAGGCCTGATGCGAGGCTATGATTATACATGACAGTTAGGTGAGTTGCCATTTCATTTTATACTTCATGTAGTACACAGCCCAGAATGTCATCTGGTCCCATGGATGCTGTATTGTTAGCTGTGGATAGTGCGGTTTCTGCCTATGTGGCTGTGATTACTGGGCAATGGAACTCTTTTCATATTGACATGTGCCCTTTTGGGGGTGAGAGGGAGTGAATGTGGCACTAAATCAATCTGCCAGGATACTGGCACAATCCGTGGGAGCAGTCTATGTAATGCCATTCTATTGTAGCTCAGAGCATTTCTGAGCATTGCCAGTTAGATTCTGGACATAACTATAGAATGCTGTGTGGGTGTCTGTGGAATCTGTGGCAATTTTAGTTACATAACCAGCTTTGGAGGATTCCATGAGGGATTTCAACTTCTTACTGGGGCTGGTAAGGGAGTTGTTTGCATCCTTGGATTATCCTTTTTTCTTCAACAGTGTCTACCTTCTGTTGTATACTCTGTTAATGGCAGGAGACCACCAGACTGGCTTGCTAATTTGGGAGGTGAGTGTCATGGTTCTATGTGGGATGTCAGGAATCATGCACAAGTGGTTGTGCTCATATAGTGCCTTAATGCAGGATTCATCAGTTGAACTGTCAGCTTCTGTCTCCATGGGTGTCACAAACATTGTCACTTCTGCCTTGAGTAGCATGAAGTTGGCTTTGGAGAGAGCTCTTATTACGGACAACTGTGTATTAATTCCTTTCACATGTTCAATTTGATTAGCCTGTGGTGGGATTACTTTCGTGAAACCTCAGTCTCATGTACTGTTGTGATGGCTTAGTGGTTCATTACTGTGACTATAGTGTACAGGGTCTTGGGTTCGTGACCTACAAGGACAGGTTATCAAGGGCAGGTTTTTTTTGTTCTGGCCAAAACAGCGGTTAATGCATACAGACAAATAAGGGCAATTTAGGTTAGTCACACTCAATACAATTCAAATGCCCTACTTTGGCAGTCCTGCTGATGTCGATCACTGTGAAGTACACCTTTGGGGAACAAGTACTCCAGCAATCTCTGTGGTGTGTGCTATAACTGCATAATGCTGTAGTGTGATATAGAACTCTGGTGGGGGTTCTATTCTCACATATGGCAGTTGTGGATGCTTTTGTGTCTGTTTCTATGCCTGTGTAGAGAGCAATGCATGTTTGGCTAGTCACAGTCACTACAATTAATTTGCTCTACTTTGGCAATCCTGCTGATGTTACTCACTGTGAAATAAACCATTGCGGAAACAGTTCTCCAGTAATCTCCATGGTGCGTTCTATAATTGCATAGTGCTGTAGTGTAATAACTAGTTAGGTAGGGGTTCTAATCCCATATGTGACAGATGTGTGTCTTAATGTGTTGATGTTTGTTATTCGTGTCCTGTGTGGTGGTGGTTGTGAGTGTGTAACAACTGGACTCAATGTTGAGTGGGTTTTTTAAATTTCTTATATGGTGCCCCTAGTATATATCACAATATCCACCATGCAGGGATAACATATGTGATATCAGTACATAGTCAGACAGGGGTTTGATACCCTGGACTGGTAGGTGTGTGACACAAACATGCTTACCTTTTACTCTCTCAACCCACCCTGACTTATCTTTGCCTCTGTCTGCCTCTCTCACTCCCTCTCTGGTGGATGTGGAGACTTACACCTGCTTTGCTTAGGCAGAGGCATGTGTATTGTCAGTGATGCTCATGATCAGCTGATGGCCTCTGCATGGATTACAGCCCTCCTCTAGCTGATTGCATGTGGAACAGCTGTTGTAACATTCCCATAGCCAATTGCATGGAAACACACTCCAATATCTAGGAACATCATGTTGGTGTTGGGCCTTTTCATTCACTGTGAGCAGGAACTAGATCTGTTGTTTGGCAAACAGCATCACAGATGGATTGGTGACATACCTCTGACAAAATATACTGTGGAAACAGGCCAACACACAGGAGGGGGATGTGCCTGTCTTGACTACAGACTGTAAGTGCTGCTATACTACAGTTGGGGTAATACTGGTTTAACAGGGTGTGTGTGGATATGGCTGTCCTACATGTTTTAATACTTGTCATGTCAGTGCTATGTTTATGAGGAATCCCCATCTATAGGGTCATCTGCATACTGGGCAGTGTGTGGTGCCTTGTGTTCCTTGTGTTACAAACAGAGCACCTATCTCTCAACTGCAGATGGCAGTGTGAGGATTGCAGTCAGTAGATGGTGACAGCTGGGAGAGTTACTGATGGCGTATCCCTCATAGGACATATGTTGCATCAAACCCTGTTATGACAGGAAATGTATGAGGTTATCACAGTGACATGTCAATATTGGCCCTGTGTTTGTGTCTCCAGGCACAACTTTGTCAACCTTTGTACATATGTCATGCAGTACGGGGCGCATATGTTCTGTACACCATATTCATTGACAGTATATCTGATAAGCAAGTGAGATATCAGACTGCTACACATGTTATGTATAGTAGGGGTTATATTTGAGGACATAGCCTGGGCATTCTGTGGTTGTGTGTACAGTACTGAGGTATGTGTAAGTCTGGTAAATGTCGACAGTGTGTGTATAGTGAATATGTACCTTGGCCTGTGTAGAGACTGTGGTAGATGTCATTGTTCTTGGTCCTGTTCTATCTGATGTTACATGCTGCTCTACCGTATGTCACCCTATCAGCGTACATGTTTGTAGGGGCAAACACACACATGTCCCAAACCACGCCAGCCATCTATCCACACTGTGTAGTGGCCCAGTATATGTAGGGTTGTTGTGTGAGTGGCTCATATGAGGATGGTGTACATCAGATAGTCCATATACTGTAATAGTACGTTAGCTTACCATATGTGGCTGTGGCTGTGTTCACATTGGTTGTTGTTATGCACTTTCACACAGGTGTCTGTTACTCTGTGATGTGACATGCCTGTAGAGCCTGCTATCTATGCAGGTACATGTGTATTCCCACATAGGAGATGTAGCCCAGTGTTGAGTCAGTCTGCCTGTAGCCTGCACTGTGCTTTGTTACATGCCTAGCAGCTTACTGTACTTATCTAGTGTGATGTCATGTCCAGAAACTTGCCAGATGTACTGCTGCCAGGCCACCATAACAGTCATGTATGTCAGACAAAGCAGTGGGATGCTGTTCAGATGTATGTCACTAACTAGTGAATAGTATGTGGCCATGGCACCTCTGTAACAGCAGCTATTATGTGTCAGGACAGACAGGGGTATATGAATGCATAACCTATGGGGGCAAATGTATACCAGTATGTATGTGTTATACCCATCTACATGGCTGTTAACATCCACATTGACAGGCCTGGTCAACATGTCTTGCATGAAGGAGTTCTGTGTATACCCCTGGACTGACCAGAGTGTGTCAGACTGTCCACATATATTGGCCATATCGCAGCTATAGTCCACTGTGCTAGCAGTGGTACTGTACTATGATGACCTTAGGATGTCTGTTAAGTAGCCAACGGTGCACATGTTAACAGTAGATGTGGCCCCCAACACACACCATTTCTGCAAAAACAATCCCTATTACAGTAGCAATAGTCTACAAATATACCTGCAATACATACATGACATCCCCTTGCACTGAGAGAATGGGACTATTGGGGCTGAGGTAGGGCTCCACTCCATATATAGATATATACACATATACATATCTTGCTTATTGTATGACAACAGTTTTACACATATGTGCCTGTGTTCCAGCCTCTGTCCTCCACCTACATACCAGGCTTTGCACATATGACATGCTGTCAGGGGTTGTTATGTAGTGGGCTGTGTGTATGTCATGCTGTCATTCCTGTCATCACTCTACTGCTGTTGTGTCCCCCACACATACTGAGGGTTTGGGGCCCTATATGTGTTGGCTTCACCTGCACAATACATGTGTGCCCTAATGCACTCCAGAGGCCACTGTATGTAACAGTGGTATATGGCCCAGTATTAGTGAGTGTAGGGGGGGGTGCACCATGACTACCCTAGGCTGTTACAACATGTGTGGGTATCTGGGGTAAGCTGCCTTAAGGTATCTGAATGTATATTACCATACAGTCCACCTTGGGTAAATACTGGCCTACTGCCTCCTGCCATATGGAATGTTCTGTTTGTCAGTGTGATTGTGATGGTGTCAGGTATGCCTTGTTATGTAACATATACATCCCATTGTGTCAACTGGGGTCTGTACCCCCTAGGGAACAGAGTGTAGATAGAGGCTGCTGACCTATACATCTGCATTACGTACTGTTGATTGTCTGGTATGCTGTGGCCCAGTCTGTCATTACTATTGTATTACTTGAAGGCCACAGCCTGGACAGCAACATATGTCAACCTTTCCACACTACTGTCTTAGTATAACTGTTTCACAGTAGCATTACACTGTTCATATGGATGTCAGTGTCTAAACAGCTATATGACATGGCATATACAACTGTCATAGTACACAAATAAAGCTTTCACATTCATGTATACACACCTGTGTGTGGTGTTATACCTCTGATATCTCTCTGGGTATATGTTGCAGGCTATGAATGTCATTCATATATGTGGCTCATACAGTCTCCAGTTGGTAAGGTGATGACTGTAGGATTACTGGCTGCTCCATATTGTGTGCACGTACTACATATGTATCTTACTGTACATATCTTTGTGTATGTGTAGTTACATATATATCTTGTTGTTGTTGCCATGTCTTTCGGCTTTTCCTGGTTAGGGGTCGCCACAGCGGAACTCCGGTCCGCTAATGATTGCTAGTTGATTTTTACGTGCCGAGTTACCAGCCCTGACGCACAACCTTCAACGAAGGTATGCCCATTCACGCATGTCTCCACACAGAAGACACTCTAGCTGAGAATCGAACCGGACAGCGTCTTACTGTGAGGTGACAATGCTACCACAGCTGCATATATGTGTCTGTGTATATGTATCCTAGGGATGGGCATGTCGTGGCTGGGGGGGGTATACCTTTTTGTACCAGATGTATATTGTGTGGGGCCTCTCAACCCCATTAACGTTGCATGAGGACATATATGTTTTTGTTATTTCCCCATTGGTATCTACAGATGTATGTCATATATATATATATATATATATATATATATATATATATATATATATATATATATATGCTGACATATATATAACCTGCCGTATATATTTAGACATGTAGATGTGGACATATATAACTATAGATGTAGGCATTTGCATGTTTATATGTTCATTTATATATTATATATATATATATATATATATATATATATATATATATATATAGTGTGTGTGTGTGTGTGTGTGTATATATATATATATATATATATATATATATATATATATATATATAGATATCAATATGTTGTACCTGTTTAGACATTAATATATTTACTCACACACATACATCTACATATCTACATGTTGGAATACATTCTCTGTACTGTTGAATGACTGGGCTGGATGATATGTTTGTGAATACATCAAGGATAGGTATATCTGAAATGGCTTATTGATAAATCACTTTGACTATGGTGTGCAGGGTTCTGGGTTTGATCCTAGCAAAGGCTGTTTATTTTGTTGCTAGGCAGAACAAGGGCCGTTGGATACAGTGTGATTAAGGCATTTAAGAGCAGTTGTAAGTGGGTTTGCGCGACTGTAAGCACTGCTAAGTTATGGTTACTGTTTCTTATACTCAGTTAGCTCCTGAATTGCTTAACCTGTGTAGGCATTGCTTACACCTGCGCAAACAATCTTAATCCAGCTTACTGCTTCTTAAAAGTGCTTACTCACGCTTACCCCTGCGCTAATTTCTTTAAAAGAAAAGAAAAAGAGGTTGATAGGAAAGTGGTGAAAAAAGGGGCACAAAGAGAGAAAGACGGTAGGGAAAATAGCTAGGGATGTGCAGGAAGGGTGTAGGGAAGGTCCATAGCTGCCATTTCTTCTAAAGCAGCAGATGTGCATATACACTGTATTTGAAGGTAGATTTAGACACTCAAACCCCTGGGAGAGGGGTGAGGACAACAATAATTCATTGTGATGCCAATTAGACCAGGTTACATGTGTCCAGTGGACACGTGTGCAACATGGACAGCTATGTATGGGGGGAGATTTTTTTGTGGGAACAGATTGCTTTTTTTTCAAGTGAGAGTGGGAAGTTGGGGAGGGGTAATAGGTATATTTGGGGAGGTAGGTTGGGTAGGTTAACAGACAAGACAAACAAGATGCATACAGGTGCGGTATATGACACATGTGGGGGGTAAACACCTTGATGGGGAGGGGTGTTGGGATATCGGAAGCCCACAAGCCCCCTAGTGGAAACAGTGGGACTAAGGTCCCCACGCATGGGCAATCACCACCGCACCTTCACAGGCCTGAAGTTGGCTGTGCTGGGGGCTGAACTGCAGAGTCAGGGTGACTCTCTAATTGTGACAAGTGGCCCTCAAGGTGGCGTAAAAGATGACCGACATGGTTGTTGATCACTCTATGCACCACAGCCCCGACCTGGCCACGGGTGACAGGTGCCTATCCACGCCCACTCCCGGGGGGTGAGCTCCATCCCCTGAGGCAGTTCCACCCGAAGGTGTTGCAGGACCAACAGACATGGAGGTGCGGGGTTGGGCCCCAGACATGCTGGTGCCCGGTGTCTCAGCCATCTGAGGTGGGACAGGTGGGTCTGTTGGGACCTGCCTTCCCAAGCATGCTATAGTGTTTAGATTTCAACATCATATATGGGTTAGTTATAGTCAACATATTCTAGGGTTAGGTATAACAGCATGCATAGATAATCCCATTAAACCAGACACCAGATATGGAATAGTTGCATAGCAAACAGAACACATGCATATATGGGACCACAGTGGTAATATGAACAGCATGCAGGTGCATTGATGGCCTCATGCCAACAATGTTGGAATAATTCAGTATGGCACATGCATGGGAACCATTAGAATATTTATCAAATGATTGGCCATTATCAGAGTCTGTACATACCAGTTGGGGTGGGTATGTTGATTATTGTTGGAGATAAGGTGGGGGGAGAAAAAGTTGTCAGTTAACAAGTTGTATATTCCTGTATTCCACATTACTTTCCTAGTCAGTGCTGTTATCTGTACCTTACAAGTGTTGCTACACTGCCCTATAGACCTATATTGGACACTGATGTGGCTGTCAACATCATTACACATGAACCAGTTTTACCTGCAGTATAAACCTCTTACCTGGTATACCTGTGGAGGAAAACTGACTAACTGTTTGTACACATACGGTAGGATTCAGGGTTGATGTTTTGCACTATCCTATCCAACTCTTTTTGCACAGACTCTGGCCATGTTTTGACCACATACTGGTATGCCTGGACATATCTAGACTATTGCTGTCTTCCACCTTTATTAAACTGACACACACATATACATGCTTTCCTACACCGTTATATTATGTAGCA
Organism: Protopterus annectens; assembly: GCF_019279795.1. Taxonomy (NCBI): domain Eukaryota; kingdom Metazoa; phylum Chordata; order Ceratodontiformes; family Protopteridae; genus Protopterus; species Protopterus annectens. The sequence goes on along the minus strand of NC_056750.1, from coordinate 195,509,463 downwards.
CAGTGTGGCCGACAGTGACCACTGGTACTTTATTATTCAAAGAAACTGTGACACTCACAGTCCCCTACAATACCATGGTGGATGGTACCAGTACAGGTTATATTGGTCTGTATTTCATAGCACAGTGTTCACATCCAATGTACCTGTGGGAGCAATGCGTGTTAGCACTACCTGACTGTTGCCACACAAGGTTCCAGATTATACTTTAGAATTATGCACATACATCTCACTCTGTCACTGTACACACTCTGTCTACAGATTAATAGGTTGGGGTGTAAATGGGACATACATGGCTTTTTAGTCACATAAGGTATTGGGGAGTTGCTAGTGTTACATGTTTGTTGTCAAAGATGTGTGTCAATCAGTTGTATTTTCTGTTTGCAGCCTATACGTCTGGGATCATCCCACTGATTTTCCAGGGGGACATGTTGATAGGCATTAGATATGGGCCCCTTATAATAGACAGTCTGGACATATCTCTACAGTCGTGGTGTATAATTCTGTATGCAGACTACTACCACTGACAGGATTCAAACCGTGGCTGTGTGTGCTAATAAATCTACAGTTCACATCTTAGTTGCATGTGCTATTCGGGTTTTGTTGTCTGCATTTTCCCTGTTTACTGTCGATGTATCTCTCAGTTGTACTAAATGACCTCTGGGGATTACACCTGTCATATACAGGCATTCCTACACATTCACATTATGGTGCATGGTGTGGGTAACAGTGCTTAATACTACAGTAGTATTACATGATTGCAAATCTACATTACCATATGGTACCAGAATATACACATACAGATCACCTGTTAGACCTGTTTTGTCAGGATATTACACTTTTATTGTCATACTAACAATAATAGACTCTTCCTGCCATATTCTCTAGTGTATGCAGTACTTGTCTTGAACAATACAGGTTTTATACTAGCAATTACTTTACTACTACTTTTATTTTTATTTCCTATGACAGTAAAAGCATGAGTATTACTGACCTGCCTCGCGTCGCAACCAGGCCAGGAGGCAGATGTGGGCCTCCTGGTTCACGGCCTGCTCCATTGCAGCTGTGGGGAACATAAGAGGAATATTTAGCCATAGCTATCCATGATATGCCTGAGCTGGCCATTATTAAACAGGTAGAGGACTGATACTTACACACAGCTGGGACATCCCCTGATGCTCTAGCCTCTTGGAGCCACTCCTCCAAGAGGTCCCCCTTCCACCGCTTCAGGTCAGCATAGTGGTGCCTGACTTTCTCACCAGTTCTGGGTATGCCAGTGGCACTGGTGAGGTTGCGGACAAGATGGTCCCAGGCCTCCACCTTATATTGGGAGGTCTGGTACTGGTCCTGCAGCAGTCTCTGTGCATGGTCTTTAACTAAGAGTCCAGCCATGACCTTGGACTCCTGGATGCACCAGCGCTGTGCCCGCACATGCACTCCTTCTCCCCTTACTGCCATAGTGTCTGCAAGGGGAAGCTACAACCATTTATGAGCTGTATTCCCACCTCTTGGGTTTAAGTAGGGCCGATTTCCCACACTTTTCCGTGATTGGCCGGTTTTGAAAAGGCTAAGCTATGGGCAAGCCTGCTTAACTAAGGTTGGCATTGTTTAAAGAGGTATACCACTGGGCAGATTGAATTGGCTTCCCTACACATTGTTTACACTTACTAAGTTGGGCTGTGCAGTTAGCATTGCTTAATATTTAATTAGCACTATATTTGCCTTTTGGCAGTGAGTTATTATTCATTACAGGTTATATATGTGTCTGGTATCCGTGAGTCATGTTTACATACACTGTATGGGGACCTGGGGACTTCTACACTTTATTACAATAACATCTCAAATTTATGCTTACTGCAGTACTCCAGTTAACATATTTATGTTCTGTGGCAGGTTATACAACATCACACTGTACATAGATTCAGTTCACATATTTGATTTGATTTTCCTGTGGTGAGGATTAGTTTGCTGATACCTCATTTATATGTATTGCTATGATGGCTTAGTGGTTAACTACTGTGACTGTGGTGTACAGGGTCCTGACTTCGAGCCTTGCAGAAGCTGTTTATTTTGTTGCTGGGCAGAACACGGGCCATTGGGTACAGAGTGATTAAGGCACTTTAAAGCAGTTGTAAGCGGGTGTGCATGGGTTTGTGCAGAGATAAGCAATGCTAACCTCCAGTTACAGTTTCTTACATTCAGTTAGCTTCTACTTTGCTTAATATGTGTAGGCAATGCTTACCCCCCCCATGCAAATGCACTTAAACACACTTACTAGTGCTTATAATTATAATTGTTGCTTAGATCTGTGTTGAAACTGTTGTCTCACTGTTCTCAGAGACTGATCAGCAAATATACAGAGCTGAAAATATTTTTTTGGTTTTAAAGTTTGTACTGTTAGTTTTTGCTTAGATCTCTATTGAAACTGTTTTCCCCACCCCATCCCCATTTTCTGCTGTGTCTTCAGTTGGCATAGTAACAGCTGCATTCAAATTGCTGGAACCTGTGTTCCGAGAGACTGCCTTACATATTATCTGCAATTATACAGAGCTGAGTATATATATTTTTTGGTTATAGAGTTTAATTGTTGCTTAGATCTGTGTTGAAGCTGTTGTCTCACTGTTCTGAGAGACTGATCGGCAAATATACAGAGTTAAGAATATTTTTTTGGTTTTAAAGTTTTTACTGTTAGTTTTTGTTTAGATCTCTGTTGAAACTGTTTTCCCCACCCCACCCCAATTTTCTGCTGTGTCTTCAGTTGGCATAGTAACAGCTGCATTCAAATTGCTGGAACCTGTGTTCTGAGAGACTGCCTTACATATTATCTGCAATTATACAGAGCTGAGTATATTTTTTTTGGTTATAGAGTTTAATTGTTGCTTAGATCTGTGTTGAAACTGTTGTCTCACTGTTCTGAGAGACTGATCGGCAAATATACAGAGCTGAGAATATTTTTTGGGTTTTAAAGTTTGTACTGTTAGTTTTTGCTTAGATCTCTGTTGAAACTGATTTGTCCCACCCTCCCTCCCTATTTTTGGTTTGTAGTTTAAATTTGGTGGCTTTTGCAGTTGCCCGCCCCACTGTAGATTTGATCTGGGACACTTCCCCTCCCATCTCTTTACCACATATTACTTAATAAACTCTTTCTGCACTTGCTTTTAGTCCTTTTTAATTTAAATGCATTTTTTAAACTGTATTTGGTCTAATATTGCTGCATACTCAAGTGTGCTAGCTTGCACTGCATGTGAATCTTTTACTACTGTTTTTGCTACTTTTCTGTAAAAAAAAAACAAAAAAAAACTGTAAGCCTGTTTCCTACCTTTCCTGTAGCTAGTGTTCCAGGTGCGGATTATGTGTGGGCTTCTGGGTCCCCCAGGCCTTTCTGTGTTGGAGGGAGGCCTTCTAGCTTATCAGTGGGAGTGGTGGGCACTGGGTGGCCTCTCTGCCATGTGGGTAGTGGTTCTGGCCCAGGGTTTGTGGTTGTTGGACGTTTGGGCAATCTCTTCCATCTCTCTCAACTTTCTGATTTGAAAGTCTGAATTTGCACTTGTTTCTGTCCTGTAACTCATCTAGTGCAGATACAGATTCTTAGTTTTAGCACTTAAATTTGCTTGTTCATGCTCAGACTTGTTCAGAACTTGTAAGCACTAAATAAGCTACTAATTACTATAGCACTCTATCTTCCTCATTATCTAGAGGAAAATAGTTTTTGTACTTACTTTTCTCACTTGCTTAGAGAGAAACAGCTCTTGTACTCACTTTCTTCACTTATCTAGAGGAAAAACTCTGCAACTACCCGGTCTTGCGCACAGAGCAGCGTCGGGCAGCACAGGTTAGCTGGGGTATACTATTCCCGGCCTCACAAAGTCTGCACTGTAAATTTTCCCTTGGAACTAGGCAAGCCTCAACTCAAGTGCTTCAGATCAGCTGCTCTTATTGCAGCAATTGCAAAACAGAAATCAGCACTTGTCCTAATCTCCTAGACAGCACTATTACTCTCCAAATTTCCTAGACAGAACCATTATAATATAGCATAAGACCATCGATCGTCCACAGGACTTAAGTTCAATTTACTCTTCAAAGCATGTCCAGAGGTCAGCTTCAGGTGTACTCTCCAGTTCATCTGGTGGAATTGGGCATCCTGAGGCAATGTCACAACTGCCTCATGTATACAAACAACCCTCTCCTCTTACCTCTAGACACAAACACTTGTGAGAGATGCAAATACACAGCCAGACTGGAGGCTAAGCTCTCTCAACCCATGACTGTAACAGACAGTCAAGAGGATAAGGGACACACTTGCATCACACCACCTGTTACACATGAATCTACAAAACAAGCACCGGCAAAACATACGCATAAAATACACAAAAACATATTCAGAGGCACTAGGTACCAATTTGAAAAAGAAACAGTGCCCTCCAAAGCAGACAAGCAAGTAACCTGCACCCCCAAACACAAGCCAGAAAACACATAATTCACCTCAGCAGTGTGCCTCACAACAACCCTTAAGGCAAAACACCATACCTAATATGCTAGTAATAGGAGACTCTATAGTAAGGCACACGGATGTTCCACTCACCAGGCTGAACAAGGAGAGGATTACTGTCAGCTGCCTGTCGGGTGCTCAGATCTGCCACATAACACAGGCACTTAGGTCACTCCAGAACAAGTACATCACTCCAGAACAAGTACAAGTATGACACTGTCATTGTACATGTTGGTGTGAATGATCTAAGACATACCTCCCTGGACTACATGAAAAGAGACATTGAGGAGCTCTCTGATCATGTAGCCCAAGCTGGTATGACACTGACCTTGAGTAGCATACTACCTTCACCTAGAATGATACCACAATACAAAGACAAAATGATCAATTTCAACAATTGGCTAAGCTTCTGGTGTCATTCTAAGGGGATCCAGTGTCTGTCTGCCTGGGATGACATGATAGACAAGCCTCGCTGTTTTGCCAGAGATGGGATGCACCTGTCACCCCTAGGTTTTCGAATAATGGCCAAGGCTCTTGCCGTCCCCATAGTGCCTTTTTTAGGCAAGGCTCAAAGGACAAACCAACCACCATAACCAGCACAGGTAACCAAAAACTAAGGGTAATGCTACTCAATGCCAGAAGTCTCAACCTCAAAATGCACACACTCGAGGCTCTCCTCAGCATGGAGAAAATTGATGTTTGTGCAGTGACGGAAACCTGGTTCAAGGCTCAAGGAGCACCCCAGCACTGCCAGGTTACAATTCATATCATTCCTTCTGGCCTCAGTTACCGGATCGCAGTACAAAGGGTGGAGGTGTATCCATATTCATCAAGGATACCCATATCACCAGGTTAGTAGTGCAGCATGATGCCCCAGATATCATCCATGCGCAACTATCAGCAGGCAAAACCACACTTCTAGTCATAACCAGTTATAGATTGCCCACCATGTCCCAAGATGCTCACTCTGCATTTCTTGAGACATTGGAAAATATAAAGGTCCACCCAACGCCATAATCTTGGGTGATTTCAAACACAACTAGTATGTTCCCCCACTAGAGGGGACAACATATTGGATTTAATCATCACAAATATGGGCGCCCATTGTACCACACCTGTTATCACTCCCTTCTTGGTCAGATCCAACCACAAACTGATAACCCTGGATATCCTCACCCCTCCACCTCCCCCAGTCAAAGAAACCATAGTCAAAAACCTTTCCAAAACAAACTTCAAACTACAAATAAAAATCCACGAACAGAAGGCAGTGAAAAGAAAACAAAACAGCAATAGCGTACAACTAATTTAATTTCCGCCACACTCGACTTCCTCAGAATGCACCAAAGCAAAACAAATTCAACACTTAAATACCATAGTACAAATCAACAATAAAAAATTGCAATTAATTAAAAATGTGCAATTAATTAAAAAACAAATAGTACATTCATTTTAATAACCTGATGTTATTATCTTTGTTAATGTACAATTTCTGATATTTTAAAAAACACTTAATATTAATGGCATCGTTGATACCAGGAAATTTGTCAGAATTTAATCTGACCTGCCATATAGTTTCACGTTGCTCAAGATAATTTTTGAAATCACCCTTTCTCAAGTCAGGATGCACAATTTCTAATACAGAAAATAAAAATTTCTTAAAACAAGGACAAATTATCGAATGTTTGAAAAGAGCATTGTTCTCGTCTCTAGTTTTAATACTGTAAATGTGTTCTCTAATCCTGGTTTTAAGGCTACGTGTGGTCATGCCGACATAAAAAGCCGGACATGTTGAACATAAAGCAATGTACACCACTCCGGTGGAATTACAATCAACGTAGCCTTCAACCTTAAATGTTTTTTTAAAGGTCTCAACTAGAATGTAGGGACCCTCTGAAATGTACCTGCACATGTTGCATGAATAACATTTGTGCATACCTGTTTTACAAGCGGGTGCACGACTACACATTCTGTTATCAAACTCCAATATCTTTTTCAAATTGTTGTGTTTCTTAAACACAAAAACTGGAAAATCACCTAAAACTTGATGAATGTCCTTATTGCCACTAATAATCTTCCAGTTGTCAGCAATAACTCTTTTAATCTGCCCTCCATCTGTACTCATGTCCAGTGAGCATAAAATATCTTTCCCAGCTTTACCCCTTGATTGTACTGTGTCTTTTTTTGAAACAAAAGATAGTGGATAATCCAATAAAGGTTTAAAAGACAAAAGACGTTTGCTCAAAATCTCATCTTTAGTGATATTCAAATCATGCTCATGATAACCCCTTTTGGCAAATAAAGAAACTATTATACCAAACTCATTAACCAGGTCACTGTACTTGCTAGTCATTCGACAAGCCCTAATAAGTTGACCTCTAGGGATGTTGTTAACAATGTGTTCTGGATGGTTACTAAGAACGTGCAGGTAACCATTAGTAAAGGTCTCTTTTCGAAAAATCTTACTGTGGAGCCGTGATTCAACAGCATCCCAATACAAAGCAACGTCTAAAAAATTAATGAATGTTCCAAAACTACCTTTTGTAAACTTCAAATAATCAGAAGATGTATTAACTTCTGCTACAAAATAATCAATAGTGTTGACGTCGCCCTCAATAATAAAAAATAAATCATCTATGTAACGACAATAAAGTTTAATGTCGAACTTTTGTTGAATGAGGGGCATGATTTCAGACTCCCAACCTGCCATTACCAAATTGGCAAAGGCTGGTGCCGCTGGAGAACCCATGGCAACTCCCTTTCTTTGTCTGTAATAGGAATCTCCTAGCAGAAAGAAGTTGTTTTCCAAAATGAGCTCAAGAAACAATCTAATAGTTGAAATAGCATTATGGCTCAAATCAAGTTTTCTTTTCATCAAAAATTCACAAACAACATCAATTCCAACTTGATGGGGAATACAGGAATATAAAGAAATAACATCAAGAGTGAAAATTATATGTCTGGTGGGGTTGTAATCAAAATTCTCCAAAAATTGCCCTAATTTACTCAAAAAATGCCATGAGTCTTTGATGAATGAGTCTTCACCACTCACAACTGGCCCCAAAATACCATCAATAACCAAAGATATACCCTCAGTAACCGAATGTGGAGATGAAACTATAGGCCTGAGTGGAGGGTCATTGAGATTTTTGTGGGTCTTGGGGATCCCAAAGATTACCCCAATACGTGGTTGTTCAACCATACAAAAATCATAAATGTCACTACTGATGTCACTAGTCATGAACAAGGAATACAATTCTGAATGAATGAATCTAATACGACAATTAATGTCGTATAAACTAATGGGTTCATATTCGTCAATGTTTTCAACAATATCTAACATCTTTTTATAATAAACGTCCTGAGTCATGATGACTATATTACCCCCTTTATCGCTTTTCATAAATCTATAATTCTCACTCAAGACTCTTAAATTAGCAAGGGCTAATCTTTCATCATGATTTAAATTCTGATAGGTGTTGTTCTTATGATGCAGAACTTCTGTTATCCCACTAATACACTGTTCTTCAAATACCTTCAAAGTGTGATGCAATTGAGGGGTATAGCAAGATGGTTTAATAAGGGACCTATTGTTCAACCCTTTGTCTGATACAGAATGCATGAGATAAACCAAGTTCAACTTCCTAATATATTTTTTAATATCTATGATAGTGTTACTGTAGTTAGCCCTGGCGGTCGGAATAAAATTTAGTCCATATTTCAACACATTGGTCTCAATGTCAGAAAAACAATGTCCAGTTAAATTAATAATGTTAAATAAGTCCAGACTTTCTTCAATGTTTACATTTCCTCCCCGGATGAATTCGAACCCAGAAAGGTCCGACTCCTGGTTAGAACAGTGCTCCTGTTCTGATGATGGTTCTTTTTCAATAAAAAAGAAGAAGAAGCAGAAGAAGACGAAGGACCAGTCAGAGTAGTCTGAGAGTTAGCACCATTTTTGTTCCTTGGTCTAACAGACTCGCCAGTGCTCAAAGAATCGTTACCAGCCTCTTTTAAATTAAGAATGGTGTTGTCACTCACAATGTCATCAGTCTGGTCAACAAATGCCTGATTGCCCCTAGAGTCACTATCAAAAATAACATTAGACGATTCAGTTCTATTAGTAAGCAAAGGGAAGTCCTGCTCATAATGAGGTGATTTTTTTTTAATTAATTGCACATTTTTAATTAATTGCAATTTTTTATTGTTGATTTGTACTATGGTATTTAAGTGTTGAATTTGTTTTGCTTTGGTGCATTCTGAGGAAGTCGAGTGACGAAAGCGGAAATTAAATTAGTTGTAAGCTATTGCTGTTTTGTTTTCTTTTCACTGCCTTCTGTTCGTGGATTTTTATTTGTGGTTTGGTGCTAATTTGGTTGTTTGGTTCAAACTTCAAACTACTTGCATCCGAAGTGGAAAGCTTCACTATTTCCTTGCAGAAGGATAATGATATCCAGGATGCGGAATCCTACACCAAGGCACTCTATATGCATCTTCAGGATTGCATGGACCATGCTATCCCAAATAAAACCAAGACTCCTTCCTCAAGCAAGAAGAAACCAGTCTGGTGGACCCCGGCCATAAGCAAACTTTACAATAAAAGGAGGAGACTTATACAAAAAAAGGCCAAATCTCAAGTAGAAAAATCATCCCTGATCAGCATTAGTAAGAAATTGAGGGCCCTCATCAAGTCAACTAAAGCTAATTTTGAAAAGAAAGTTGCCAAGGATGCCAAGGATAACCATAAGGCCTTCTATGGCTACATCAAAAACCTAAATGGCAATGCTCAGGTCTGTTCTGAGCTAGTACAAAATGGAACAAAATACACTGACCCTTCTGACATTGCCAACATCTTGGCTGACAGGTTCAGTGCAAATTCCCCACCACCTACAGGGCCTATTACCATTCCAGGGGATTGTGTAAGTTCAATTATTACTGATACATTGGTTAACAAGGCTCTATCTAAAGCTAAAAACACTGCCTCCATGGGACCAGATGGTGTCCCAGGCTGTGTCATCTGTGACTCCAAAAGGAATTAACCCCGCATCTTAATAACCTTTTCAGTCTCAGCCTCTCCACAGGATATGTGCCCATAGAATGGCACACGGCAACGGTGGTCCCACTACACAAGGGTGGGGCCACAACTGACACTGGGAACTACCGACCAATAAGCCTGACCAGTCTGATCTGTAAGGCTATGGAGCAAATCATTATGGAACTCATAAATGGAGAGATTGGGAACCTCCAGTCACTGGACCCCACAAAGTTCAACTTCGTCAAGGGTAGATCATGCCTCCTGAACCTGGTGGATTTCTTTGAAACAGTTATTCAGGCTATAGATAAGGGAAAGGAGGTTCATACGGCTTACCTTGACCTTGCTAAAGCATTTGACACCATTCCCCATTCAGGTATTATTGATAAGCTCACCAGCCTGGGCATAAACCCTTATGTCACAAGATGGATCGCAAACTGGCTCTCAGACAGATCCCATAAAGTAAGAGTAGCGGGATCTATGTCCGAATCCAGACCAGTAATGAGTGGTGTGCCTCAGGGCTCTGTCCTGGGGCCCCTCCTGTTTGGCATATACTTCTCAGAACTACAGGCACGCATGGAAGGGCTGTGGCTGACTAAATTTGCGGACGACTGCAACTGCAAACTGGGTGCTATAATAGAGTCTCCGGCCGACATGGAGATCCTCCAAAAGGGCCTAAATGAGACTGATGCATGGTGTCAAAGCCATGGTCTCAAGCTAAATGCAAAAAAATGCGCAGTAATCCCCTTTGGAAAAAACAGAGTACCCGCAAACTACAACATAGGAGGTAATCCCCTGAAATCTGAAGAAGAAATACGGGATCTAGGGACCCAAGTAGATAGTCAGCTTTCCTTTAATAACCATGTTGACAAAGTGGTTAGAAAATCCTTCTATGTGACCCATCTGATCACGAAAGGGTTTGCATCAAGATCTAAGGATGTAATGGTGCCCCTCTACTCTTCCCTCATCAGACCCATTATTGAGTACAATGCACCAATTAGAATGTACTTGGCTAGACATCTTCAGCAGCTGGAGAGACCACAGAGGTACCTAACCAAGAGGATTACTGGCCTCAAACAGTTGCCCTATGCAGCACGATTGAAAAAGCTAAGACTGTTCTCTGTTGCATACCGCTTTCTCAGAGGCGATCTCTGTATAACGTACAGAGCCATGTCCAACCCAGAATTGTTGAACATGCTCCATCTTAGCAAAACCAAATCTACTAGAGTTACATGCTCTAGGGATATAAACCTCAACACAACAATGAATAGAACATGCTGGAGGGATAGATTCCCTTTGCAGAGACTTCCCTTACTATGGAACAGGGTCCCGATCTACATAAGACAGAGCCCCTCACTATCACTCTTCAAGAGGAACCTTGATGAGTGGATGGGTAACAGAAAGTTCACACCAGGGATCACACCAACAGCACTACTAGATAGGGGCCAAGGGTACTAGCTGCTAGTACAAGGATCTAGGGAACTACTAAAGGCGCAGCGAATACCACACAACGTGGCTGGGCTAATATATGCCTTCAGGCAGATAGCCCAGTAGCAACCTATGAACCTATTATTTATTCTTACTACTGCTTATTTGTGCTTAAACCTGTTTACCAGTGCCTTATTCATTATGATACTGACACTTCGCATGGCATTTAATGCAGTACTCCAGTTCACATTTAAATGTTATTTAGTAGGTTATACTGCAAAAGATTGTCAAAAAATGTTCATATAGAGATTTCACATAGAAAATGGAATGTGCTGCAGTGGGACCTGAACCTGGAATGACTGCTCATTAGGCAGATGCTTTGACCACTACACTATTGCTGTGCTGCTTCATTTGCATATATCTTCCTTGTTATCCTCTTCAGCCTTTTAAACTGCTTTAACCATAGCTAAGCAATGGGCAAACCCGTGCACCTATGGTTAGCTGTACTCCAGGTATTTAAAAAATATATAAAAGGGTTTCTTAATTTTATTTATATGTACTTTTCCTGTTGTACTCATGGGGGACTGTTGGCGTGGATATGCGGACACCTATGAGCGGTCTCACTCATTTATTTACAGTTTCTGCTGTTCTACTTTGTAGGGGCATGTTTATTCTGAGAACTCTGCTCTCAGACACACCCCCTGAACACGTCCACGCTCCATGTAGGATTAGGAGGTCAGGCAGTTTGCCTTCATTAATATGCAATTAGTCCTGCACGGAAGATTAGTGAATCCAGGAGTTTATGCTGACTGTGGCAGTCAGAATGTTGTGTACTGTGCATCCTGTGTGCTTTGCAGAAGTTTCTATGTTGGAAAAACCAACCGCTGTTTGAAGGATCGAATAAGAGAGCATATTTATAGTATCATCAAGAGTGATGATAGGAACGCACTGTCAAAACATGTTAAATCAACATGGTGTGATCACTGGTTTAAGTTTTTGATGCTGTAAGTGTATACACCAAGACTGAGAGGAGGTGACATAAGAACAAAAACAAAATGTATGGAAATGAAGTGGATGCATTTACTTAGAGCCAATGAAGGTAAGGGGTCAAATGATATCATCCTCATTAAGCCAATATTAAGATCACGTGACCTCAGACATTTAGCTATAAATGTGCACTCTAGTGTAAAGTTTTAGTAGATCTGATGAAGTACTTATGTGCATGAAAGCGCTTATCCTTGTTGTATTTTATATTTTTTATGTACTTTTTATTAAATTGATTTGCTTGCATCTCTCTGCCTAGCCAGCTTTTCTTTTTTTCAGTGTTTTGTCATTTTGCTGGTTGCTCTTTTTCTTTTTTATACTCTTGGTAATAAATATGTTCTTACTTCAGCTAGTGTGTTACTCCATTGATTTTGTTCTGTTATTATGTGAAACTATATTTTGCATAATCATGCATGTATTTTACATATTGGTTTTAACATAAGCATATTGTAAACATTTTATTTGACTCATTTGTGAAGAAACTGCAAGTTAACATGCATTTTATGAAGAATACACTTTTCTGTAACACCCTGTTACAAGGGATATCCCTGGCTCTGGAACTGACTTCATCAGGAGTTGAACTCTAACTATACACAGATGCCATGTGAATTTAATTTGGGGGTCTTAAGTCTTTCTTTGAGAAGGGGTGAGCAGGTTCTGCCTTGTCATTACTCGCACCCCCCTTATCAACTCCAAGCTTAAGTCACGTGGGTTGTAGTTATAGTTCCATTCATTTATGCTATCAGAGTCCCCTCTCAAAAGGACATGTAAGTTGCTGTAACATTCACGGTTTTGTGACTACTTGTTATGCCCTGGATGGACGTCAGAGCATATCAGTAAAAGGACTACTTGCAGACTAGTGTGCAAAAAGTGTGCAAAAACTGCACTTGTGTGAAAATCAAGGTTGCACTGCATGGAGTTCTTCCTAAAGTACAGTGAACTCATGATTAATTATATTAATTATGAGACTTGCATAGTGAAGAGGTTAATGTCTTTCATTTATTTCATTATTTACTTAGTTATTTATACTTACATTTGTTGAGCAGGCAGGTGGGCTGGTCTACATACCCTTTTCAGCCACAACCTGAGCTTTAGCAGCAAATATTTTTATGTGTTGATATTGAATACTTGCCAGTGAGTTTGATCAAAACACATACCATTGAACAAACTCATTAGCATTAATAAAGTCATTAATACGGGTCTCTACTTTTGAATTGTTTGTGTTACAACAGATTAATTTATTTTTGGTGACTGTGACATTAAATTAAATGTCTTGGATTTAAAATGGCAGTTGCAGTTAGGTGCAGATGCATAACCAGGACTTAATGAAAGTTTAAATATTAAAAGTGCCCTTATATGGGCCATATAACTTTACTGTTTTAACACCTTTACAACCATGGCTATTAAGTTTGCTTTAACAGCTGCGTACTGTTTGTATGTGGCTTTTAAAAGGTTTTCAGCAAAATACTGTGCTTACTGTAACTATGTTTAAATGATAGTCATTACTCCAGGTTTTATTGCTTTTCTCACTTGGCTTACATGTTTTATTGCTGTTCTCACTGTAATGTAACAGAAAGCCATCTTTCGACTTTTTATTTCTGAAGAAGTTCTTACTACTTTAAAAAGGCTTTTGGCTTTTCCTGATTAGGGGTCGCCACAGTGGAACTCTGGCCGACTAATTGGCAGTGAATTTTTACGGTGTTGAGTTGCCATCCATGCCAGACCTTCAAAGAAGGCACACCCACTCACACATGCACCTACCTGCATGTCTTTAGAATTCACTCACCATGGGGAGGACATGCAGACTCTGCACAGAAGGCGCTCCAGCCGAGAATCGAACCAGAAAACCTCTTGCTGTGAGGCAATAACGTTAACCACAGCACCCTTTAATAAACTAAAACAATGAGTACAAAGGTCATACAGGAAAACCAATTGGTTAAAAAACACAAAAAGAAAAATCTAGCAAAGCTAGACTTTCCACTGTGTGATACCTTAAACCTCTTGTATCAGAGGCAACATGGGATATATGCAAATTACCCTTTAAAGATATCAGGCATTTCAGCTAAATGGCAATTCTGAATGTCCAAGACTTTTTCTTTTACTTTTACTTTTACTTTTAAGTCTATTTATGGACAATTACAGGGCATATATCCCATACTGACTCTGATATAAGAGGGTTAAGGTATCACACAGTGGAAAGTCTAGCTTTACTAGATGTTTATTTTTGTGTTTTTTACTACTTTAATAAAGGAACAAAAGTGCTAATCACTGGTTTGGCTATATTTTTGCCAATGTCTAGGTGAAGAAGTTTATATTTTATTTGTTTTTTTCCTTCTTAAGTATTTAATTTAACACCGACAGTGAGTGTCCAGGGAACCCAACACTTTGAAAAAGAGCAGCACAGAACCAAGTACAGTTCCCAGGGCTAAACCACGGTCCACAATAGTTTCACAATTAACTTCTTTATTAAAACACAATAAGATGGTTGAGCGCTTCCATCTACCCAGTGTAGATTTCATCAGAACACTTACTAATACAAAACATATCCCTTAAATACTTTAAAATACCCGCCTTTTTTACCACCTGACTAATTACACCATCTTTAAATTTTTAAAAACATAAAGCAATACTACATAAAACCAATGTAAATACAAGCTTCACATATTCTTAATGATAAAACTGCCTCAAACACCATAAAATGTCCAAAATATACCAAAAAGTCTTTTTTGAATATAAAATATAAAAAAAAATATAAAACCAGATTAATAACAATGCATGTTCAAAGTATATAGTTCATGTGTGATGGTACAAAAAAATACATGAAATATTTTATTATCAAGCTATGACAAATATATTATACATTTCTAAAATATACAAATACATTTTTTGAAAGATTGATAAGTATTTAATTTACCTAGTCAGTTTCATGATTGGATCTATCTATATATACATATGTATATATATATATATTTATATATATATATATATATATATATATATATATATATATATATAAAATATATATATATATATATATATATATATATACACATATATATATATATATATATATATATATATATATATATAGTTCCACTTCAAAACGTCTAAATCTCATAACATCGAATCTCAAAACAGTGGGACCATAACACCGAAAACCCAAAACATCTAAAACTCATAACATCAAATTTCATAACACTGAAAATGTATAACATCAAGTAGTGTATCATCAGACATGTAAGTGTTATAGTTTAATCTGTTAATCTTGTGATATAATTATATGATGTTGTAGTTTTTATTTATATAGTTATTATTTATATAATATAGGAATTTATACTATTTATATAGTGCTTATTTTGCCACTCTGTACGTGTTTTTAGGCCATATAGGTAAGTGATTTAGGTATTATGTGTACATTCTTTAAGGTGATTGTGATACACTGGGGTTAGGAAATTAACTTTTTCTCACTGTAGTGCGATCTTGGCTTGCCCCTCTGGAGAAATGTAGTAAAAAGTGTGTTTGTTAGTTTGGTGTTGTTATAAGTGGAGGGATGTTATTTACATGTGCTTTGTAGTTTTTGATGTGATGCAAAGTTTCACTGTTCTGAGTTTTTGATGTTATGAGTTTTAGATGTTTTGGGTTTTCGATGATATGGTCTCAGTGTTTTGAGATTCAATGTTATGAGATTTAGATGTTTTGAAGGGGAACTATATATATATATATATATATATATATATATATATATATATATATCAACTGAATTACATAAAAAGACTGAAATGTTGACATCCAGAATGTCAACAATGTGAATGTCAGCACTCTATTACACATCTGCTGAGCTATGAGTTTGGTGCATGCAAAAATCAAAATAAAAGTTAAACACTGAAACATCACTTTTTGCAGGGTGCAAGCCCCCCTGCACCCCAACATCCCCTGATAATAATATATATGCTTCCCTAATCTGCTCTGCCCCCACTATCAAGGAACTCCAAGAAAAAACTCTGGCACCCCTTCACAATATTGAAAACTACCTAACAGTCTATCAACTTATACTTATAAAACCAAGCTTATGGTCTTCTATAGTAACTCAACAACTAACAACCAACATCCTATCACTGTTTTCTCTTCCAATGGCACAAAAATATAACCTGTTGAACATACTAAATTTATTGGTGTCACAATTGATAGTGGACTTCAGTTTGACAAACACCTTGCACTAACAATTAGAAGGTTCATGTCAAACTGGGTTCTCTCTATACAGTTAAAATTTATCTCACTGACCATTCCAGACTCGTAACAGCCAGACCCCATCTACTATCTTCCCATCTTTACTACTCACAAATATTTACCTATCTTCGCAAATCTGACCTAAATAGTCTTGAATCTTGCTATAACAAAATTGACAAATTTGCCACTAATCAGTCTCAAAGATCTCACCATTGCACTGCCTTTCTCCAACTGAACTGCTTAGAGCTGCTTCATTTACTTACTCTGAATCAGCTGCTAACTGTCGATACAGTCTTATATAAGCCTGACAACTGCCCAGCTCTGTCTGACCTTGTCCAACCCTATAGTAACCTAACATCTCTTAGGTCTGCTGATTTAAAGTATTGTTGAAGGTTAATACAGCACAAAACTCTTGCGGCGTCACCTTCTACTCCCATATCATTGCCAAACACTGGAACTCTCTACCCCAACATATTCTTCCATCAATGATACACATTCATTTAAACATTCCCGAAAGGAATATTTCATCAAACATAGGCTTTGCTCCTGTTGGCACCCAGGCTAACTACTTTAACCCCTTAATGTCTAACTTCCTCCTTTACACCACCCTTTCTCAATATCTCCTGGCAAGTAAGCCTTCTTCCCCTTAGTTTGTTATATTTTATCCTGTTAAAAAATTCTGTTTATTTCATGTCTAAATAATATATTTGTATATTGTACTACCATTGTTACATGCTTTAAATAGTATGTTAGATACTTTGCATTTGAACTTCTATTTGTATTATTTTGTGCACTCTAAACGTACTAATAGCCATATGTCAAATGTAAAATCACTGTAATCTTCCTTGGAGTTTTTCTCCCCGGGTCTCCGCTGAAAATGGGCTTATGTCCCAGTCAGACACTACCCAGTTATCAAATGAAAATAAATAAATAATAAATGACTTATCTACCCTGGACACATGATAGTGGTAACATTTTGAAATACTGTTGCAGTTTCTGAAGTCATTATAAAATCCAGCAGTAATTTGTAGTTTTGTGACTAGCACAATAGAACTGTTCCAACCACCAGTTGTTTATTTAGTCCTTAATCTTAACATTTCTTGTATCTCCTCTTGCACTGCTTACTTGCAAGCTTCGGGTTCTATGTAGTGTTGTAGATTAACTTTTCCCCCTGGGATCGTCTCTTTTTGATAGTTGACAAGAGATGACCTTCCTGGCATCTTGGAAAAGGTATCTGTTCTTCAAAGGAGCTCTTGAACCTCCTTGTTTTTGAAGTTTTGAAAAGGTGTAGTCCACTATCACATTGCCTGGCGATATTATTTTTTTATTGTTTGTGGTCCCTGATCTCAGATACTCTGTTTACCCCATCACACAGGGTTTTAAGACACTTGAGCGGCTGATTTGTTCTATATGCCTCCTGATTTGCCTTGTTTTATAGCCCATTCCATTTAATTTGATCAGTTAACATTTTAGGGTCCATAACTTGTTTTCAGTCCTAGGGACTAGAATAAATACTTGGTCTGCTGCTTGGAATTCCTTGTTCTGACCTTTCCTGGTTTAGACGCCATGTTGACTAACATACACTCTCTCCATATGTGCCTGCCATTTTGAGATTACTGCCGTTATTCTTCTCCTGTAAATGAATGCAATGGCCTAACACAACCTTAAAATGTGCCTCTTCCTCTTCCCGTGTCTCTAACTGTGTCTCTTAATAGCTAGCTTGGATGTACTCCCATGTAGCAGTTTGAAGGAGCTAAATCTTGTAGAGGCTAAGGGCACCCCTTGGACTGAAGACATTTAAATAAGGCAACAGATGGTCACATTGTTTTCCTGCCTTTGTTACTTTTCTCAACATTGTTTTCAGGGTCCTTTTAAAACTTTCCAACAGGCCATGGGGGTTGATATATCAATGTCCTCAGTTGTTTTTCCTGAAAACTTTGGTAGAGATAATGCATGATTTTGGGCATAATATGAACATTTTGGTCTGTTAGGACCTCTGTTAAGGTACCAATCCTTGCCCAGACAAATATTAACACAAGTTCTTTCGCTATGACTTTAGAGTTTGCTTTCCTGAGCAGAATAGATTCAGGAAAGTGAATGGTATGATTCCAGCTCTGCCAACATATGGTGTCTATTGAGGGACTTAATTAGTGGCCCCATAGTATCGTAGCAATTATTTCAAAAGGAACCTCACTTTTATAGGAATCTGGAATAGGGGCTCCTGAAGGTTTGGTTAGAGGTGGCCCTTTACCACTGTGGACACCTGGTACAGTAGTTCTCAGTTTCTTTTAGGACACCTGGCAAATAATACCTGGCTGGGATACTCGTGTTAGTTTTATCCATTCTCAAATGGCTCCTGTCCAGTATATGGCTGTGGGACATTTTTGTAACCACTTGATTAAAAGGCTTTGGCACTAACAGCTGCTGTGTAATTTCTCTGTCTCTCTCTCTCTCGCTCTCTCTGTCTCTCCTGTGTTACTTTAAACACTGGGTCATTTTGCACCTGTAAGTCTGTATAAGCTGGAGAACTTCCCCATCACCCTAGATATGTTCTCTAGCACAGCTCAGCATCTCATCTTGGTCTTAATGAAACGTAACTTGGAAGTCAGGCATACTGCAAACCTCTTCATTCTGTGTTCCTTGGGAGGTTGAAGGCTGTGCCTCCTCTCCTTGTAAGGTAGGTAGGTGAATCTCCATGACACATTCCTCTCTGCGGAAGGATTCTTCACCCCACTGCTCTAAAGAATTCTCTTTGCTATCCCTCTGACCTGAAATTCCACACTCTCCCTCTGGGGTTCACCATCATCATTTACCCATTCCAGTATCCTTATCCCAACTCTAAATTCCATTTAACATACAAACCTCTTAATTATTGCCAGTAAAGCTGTCCAAGTGTTTCCACCATAATATCGTTACTATTAAGACATTCTGGGTTTATATAACCATAGGTTTGCAATATGCTATAGTTCAAACAATTGCACCTTTACTGTTTTGTTCCTAAAGAAAATCCAGTTGTGAAACCCAAGGCCCTGAATTCTCAGAACTGACCTAGGAATGCAATTTGTGAGAGATACAATTAAATCAAGCAATTATTGTCATTACTCTCTCCCCCACAAGCCAGTATATCTGGCACTGAGAAAGTTGCCAACATGAACACCTCATCTCAAATACCACCCACACCTACACAACCCCCCCCCCCCCCGAATTGTGGAGGTCCTCAACAAAAGCATACCCAAACAAAAGAGGCCTCCGAGGCATAAATGCACATGAACTCCACTGTCCACATACCTATGTCTCACAGCCACTAAGGCCTAAACATAAACCCAACATATTAGTCAGAGGAGCCTCCATTGTGAGACACACAGATGTGCTCCTCATTAGACTGGATTAGGAGAAAATCATGGGTAGTTGTTTGTCGGGTGCCAGAATTCTCCATATCACCAATGCATCAAGTCTCTCAGTAGGTACTGTTATGATTCTACCATAGTCCATGTTGGAGTGAATGACTTGAGATGTACCTCCCTGGACTATATGAAGAGAGACATGATTGAGCTCACTGAATATGTGTCCCAGGCAGGTATGTTCTTAGCCTTTAGCAGCATTCTACCATCACCCAGAATGATGCCTCAATACAACAGAAAATGATTGACTTTAACAACTGGCTTAGTTTCTGGTCTCATTCCAAGGGGATTCAGTACCTGACAGCCTGGGATGACATGATTAACAAACCACAATGCTTTTTCAGAGATGGCCTGGGCCTGCACCTGTCTTCCTCGGGCTTCAGGCTCGTGGCAAAGGCTCTTGCCTCACCCATAGTGCCTTTTTTAGGTAATGCCATAAGGTCAAAACTACCAACGTGAAAATTTCATCAAAATGTAAATTAAAGGTCATGCTGCTAAATGCTAGGAGTCTAAACATGAAACTGCACTCATTGCAAGCATTCTTAACCCTGGAAAATTCTGACATCTGAGCACTCACAGAAACCTGGTTCAAAGCTGCAGAGAGCACCCCAGCCATACCAGGTTACTCATCCCATCATTCATTCAGACCCCAAACTGTGGGCAGCTAAACAAAAGGAGGTGGAGTTGCAATATATATAAAAGACATACACACCCCTAGGCTGGTCAAGCAGTATGATGCACAGGAAATACTCCAGGTGCATTTAACAATTGACAAGACCCCTATTCAAATCATAGATAGCTATAGGCCTCCAACTTCGACTCAAGATGCTCACTTCACCTATCTGGACCTCTTTGAATCTATCAAGAGTCTACCCTTTACCCTGATCCTGGACAACTTTAACTATCCAACCATAGACTGGAAGAAATACTCATGCTGAAACACAAATGCCCACAGAGTCCTTGATTTTTGTCAGTGCAAATGCCTTGGAACAGTTGGCTGACACCCCAACATGAGGTGAGAATTTCTTGGACTTGGTAGTAACCAACATGAGTAACCACTGCAGCATCCCTACAGTGTTATCATATCTGGTAAGAGCCAACCACAAAACAGTCACTTTTGAAGTCACCATCTCCCTCAAACCCAGGTCAAACAAAATAACTTCTCCAAAGCTGATTACAATCTCCTGAGGGAAGGTATAAACAGCTTGACAGCCCCCTCCCCCTCCACAGAAACTGGCACATATGTCCAAACCTACACCAAAACACTATATGAGCATTTATGTAGCTGCATGGACTCAAGAATACCAGACAGAATAAAATCCTACTCCTCAAGGAAGAGTAAACCTGTCTGGTGGACATCTGCAATAAATAAACTCTATAATAAAAGGGAAAAAATGCTATCCAGGACTAAGAAGAAGCAGGTGCCTAATTGGAAGCTATCTCCCTTAGCCTGAACAAGCAACTAAGAACACTAGTGAAATCCTCCAAAGCAGACTTTGAGTCCAAGCTGGCCACATCTACTAAAGATAATCATAAGGCCTTCTTCATATATTTCCGCAATCTCAAGGGAAGCACCCAGATCTGCTAAGAACTGGTGGTCAAGGACACCACATACACAAATGCTGTAGATATAGCCAACCTGCTGGCAGACAGGTTCAGTGAAAACTTCACTCTGGTGTCCCCCCCATCAGTAAAATAGGACATCCCCAGTACCTGCCCCCCTTTCCTTATCCCTAGGGAGCAAGTCATCACTGCCCTGTCTAAGGCAAAAAACACATTCTCCATAGGACCCAATAACATCCCAGGCTGCATCCTGCATGAACTCAGGCAGGAACTTGCAGCACCATTAGGCACCCTATTCAACCAAAGCCTGAGTACTGGCTTCATCCCAGCTGAGTGAAGGACAGCTACTGTCATCTCTTTGCACAAAGGTGGAGCATCCACCGATTATCATGGACCTCATTAACAAGGACATTGGCAGCCTGCAGACACTTGATTCCACACAGTTTGTAACAAGTGGTGCACACCAGGGATCGGTCTTGAGGCCTCTGCTGTTTGGGATATACTTCTCGGAGGTGCAGGCCAAATCTAGTGGGGTATGGCCAACCAGGTTTGCAGATGACTGCAAGCTGGTGCTGTCATCAATTCCTGTAGTGATGTGGACATCCTCCAAGAGAGTCTCACCCAAACAAACGACTGGTGCCAGAAACATGGCCTCAAACTGAATGCCAAAAAATGCATCATCGTCCCTTTCAGGGAGAGTGACATCCCCACAAATTATCACATTGATAATAAGGTCCTAAGCACACAATCAGTCGTGAGGGACATGGGCACCCAGGTTGATAGCAAACTGACTTTTGTCCACCATATTGCCATCATTGTATAGAAAGCTTTCTACATGGACCATCTCATTAGTATGGGTATCTCATCCAGGGACAAGGTGGTCATAACATCCTTGTATTCTTCCCTTATAAGACCCATTATTGAGTAAAATGCCCCTTTCAGCATATACCACACAATGCACATGTAGCAGCTGGAGAGACCACCAAGGTTCTTCAACTGGAGGATCCAGGGCCTCAAACATCTACACTACACAAATAGGCTAAAAGTCCTGTCCCTCTACTCAAGTCTCCTACAGACTCCTCAGAGGTGCCTCTGCCTGGCATACAAAGCAATCTCAGACCTGCCCTGATGGGACTGCTGCATATCCACAAGTAAAGCTCCACTCGAGTAACCGGCATGCACAACCTCATCCTGGTCTGTGACATCAACAGGACTTGTTGGCAGGACAGATTTGTGTCCCAGAGACTCCCCCTTTTTGTGGAATAGATGCCCTCTCCATGTAAAGCAGAGTACCTCATTAACCCCTTTTAAGAGGAACCTGGATAACTGGATGGGGAACAGAAAATATACCCCTGGGATTTTATCTGTGTCCCTGCTGGACAGTGGCATAGGGTGCCAGCTTGTTGGAACATGGGCTAAATTCTTGGCTAGGCTTGTAAGGGCCTCAGAGCCAATAGCCTAGTAACTTCCTATTATCAGGCACAAGCAAAAATAACAAGTTATGCTGAAGACCTGTTGTACCAAACCAAATAAATACGAAAAAATGAAGTACAGGTCACTGCTGAAATCTTCTTTGTTGAATCTCCTTTATTAAAAGTAAGCGCTTTCGGAATAATCCTTCATCAGACATAATTCAAAGTAACAAAAGCAGCCATATTTAAAACACAGATCATCCAATCACTTACTCCTAAAGCCGCCTTTTTGTAAAGCAGGTTTAATTGGTAAAACATCATTAAGACCAGGTGGTCTATGTGCTCTTACATCTACTATCCACTTAGATTCAGCTAATGCTGTTCTATGCTGAATGTCCCCCCCCTCTCATTGGTAGCAATATTTACAATGCATCTGAACTTAAAAGTGTGTGGGATTAGTCTCTATATGTCTGAATAAAGCATTGCTCACTTGACATGTTCTAATATTACTAATATGCTGTAAAATCCGAACCTTCAGCATGTTATTTGTCATACCTACATAAAAACTTTCACATTGTTCACAATTGGCCATATATACTAAGTGTTTTGTCCTGCAAGTAGCCCTCCCTTTAAATATAAAAGTTTGTGTCTTATCAGGGTGTTTGTATTCAATGTCACTATTAATATATTGACAGGCCTTGCAGTTGCCACAGGGATATGTGCCTGCTCTAATATCTATTGTAGGTCTCCTATTCAAATATGTCTCCTTACATAGCAGGTCCTTAAGATTGTTGTTTCTCCTATAATTGAACATGGGACGTTCTGCCACTACGTCCTTAAGACTAATATCACTTCTTAGTATATTCCAATTATTCTGAACTATATTACATATGTCTTTAATATTACTACCATACGTAAAAAGTATTCTAGGTTGTTCCTTCCTGCTACTACCTAATCCTGTATCTATTTGTCTGCCACTAACAGGGCCTTGCATCCATGGCCTATTCTTCATCTTCCTATGTAGTATATTGTTACTAACGCCTTACTAACCATGTTCCTCTCATAGCCCCTATCCAAAAAATGTCCACTCAGCCTAGAAAGTTCCTCGTCACAATAAGTATCTTCAGAACATACCCTAGATATCCTACCCACTTGACTCTTAACAATATTGGGAAAGATATGCCTCGGGTGCATGCTGTCATAGGATAGCAATGCATTTTGCCAACATTGTTTCCTATACAATTTCGAGGTGAAACCAAGGTTACTCTGTTCACACAAACATCCAGGAACTCTATCTGAGTAAAAGTTTTGGCACTAAAAGTCAAAAGTGGTGGTGGTGTGGAGAAAGGCTAAGCTCTCAAAGGTGGAAGTATCCCCATCCCACAAAATCAAACGTCATCCACAAATCTGACATACAAAACTATGTACTTATTCCATTCCTGATTATTAAGAATTTCCTTGGTTTCCCATTTGGACATAACCAAATTTGCATATGTATTAGCACAGGGGTGCCCATAGCTACCCCTGTGCTTCATCTATATGGACCCTGGTCCTATAAAGACATTGTTATTCAATACCAAGGATAGTAAATTCTCCACTACCAGTCGCTTATGCTCAGTTGCTCCCAATCTACTTATTACTTCACCCACTGCTGTTATCCCATATTGTTGTTCAATGACAGTAAACAAACTGTTGACATCTAGTGTGGCCATCAATAATCCACCATGTTTGGGCTTGGTAGCCGCAGCTAATAGCCCCAAGAAATGCCCTGTGTCTCTTAGAATGTTATCTATCTGTTCTAAAGAACATTTCTATATGGTTGGAGTTTACACTTAAACTGTATTTAGAACAGATAGATAACATTCTAAGAGACACAGGGCATTTCTTGGGGCT
>NC_056750.1:195452480-195479980 GCF_019279795.1 Protopterus annectens | reverse complement strand
ATTAAACTACACAACTTCTTTTGAAAAACTGAGTTATTTTTGTTTATGAATGGCCCATTAAGTGCTTTCATCTGTTAACATACCATACAGTATCCAATGGAGACCACTCTAACTCAAAATCATTTAAACAAATGAAAACACACAGTGATTTAATAGTGTGGCTTTAAGTACACTTTTAAAATTCAAAATGTCATTGCACCCCAGAGCTGCTGTTCTTGTTGGATGCCTCTGATGAGGTATATAGGAGGTATGTAGAGCTTGTTGAATAGTGGTCTTGTTTCTTTTCAAGAAGTGCAGCCCTTTTGGGCCACTGCTCTGCTTCCATTGCTTTTTAGATAATATCAGGAACATTAGGATTAGATGCATGAGGAGAAACATCATTGGCTGGAATAGGTTCTTTATTCTCAAGTATATTTTATTTTATTGCATAATTTATAGCATTGTTTATTTTATTTTATATATTTTACAGTGCTTCTATTTGAATAATATAGTATTGTTTTTATAACCATTTAATTTCCTTAAATTATCACTTTCTTTGTTAATATTCTGTCTAATAAAAACATCATTGTAGAAAGCATTGAACTAAATCTGCCACTTTCAGTTTTTCTACATACCAACTACACTTACTTAACTAAGTTGGCAAAGTTCACTCTTGGTGTACTTCATTAACAGATCAATTTATAAAACATAGATTATCATTAAGGGCTTCACATTCTTCTAAAAAGCCAGTCTGACAATGAATCTTACTCGTTCATGAACCCTTCTATATAGGGGTCCAAATGGAGAGGTGAGGGGTCCATATGGAGAGATGAAAAGTCAGCAAACAAAGGACAGTAGTAGTTCTGAAACTGAATTCATCCTCAAGCTTGGTGAGTACCTTCATGAGGTGGACCCCATTTTCACAAAATCTCACTAAGATGGCACTGATGTATAGACTGTATTTATATAGTGTAAATCATGGGCAGAAGTACGTCAAAAATTAAAAAAGATAGCTGGGTGCACAAGACCCAGGATAAAAAAGTGCCCAATCCTGGTAGGCATACTGGTACCAGGGCTGGACAAAATGACAGTGTAAAATCCTCAAAATATGGAAACATTCCTACAATGGGGCCAGGCTAGGCACAGGGGAAGGATGGCCCCCTGTTGTAGAAGGAAGTAGCAGTCCACAAAAATCACAAAAACTGATAGGCCAAATAAGAGCCATAAAGATGATAGAGTGGACTATTGTGAATAAGAAAGAAATTATGTAGTGTTATTATTTTGCAAAATGCCCAGAATTTCTACACACAAGATATACAAAATGATTGAGATAAATTACAGGAAAGAAAAATACTTCCGCAAGAAAAACTGTCCGAAGCTTCAAATAAAAATTTGTGGTCATTAATACATCTTTTTGAAAAACAGTATATAGATGAAGAAACTTTGATCTGTTTGGAAAAAGAAGCATCTGAGGAAGCGTGAAAATATAAACAACAAAACAGATATTTTTGAAAAGTATAAAAAAGAAATATGGACATGGGAAAAAAAGAGAGATTTGATACGGTGCAATATTTATGCAAAGGTGAAAGCCAGATTAATTAACATAAAAAGGCAGCCTCAAAAATATTCAAAGAGAAATATAGGCAAAGGCATCCAGACATGGAAAAGTTCACAATAAATAAAATAATATCACAAAGAGAGAATGTAAAAAAGATTAGTAAAGTAGAAGTAAAAAAAAAAAAATAGAAGTTGAAGTTATGGAGTGCCTGCGAAGTGAAGGATTTGATGTAGAAGTTCTAACATAGGTTACATCACAGCATGATGGAATGAGTCCCCAAAGAAAGGAGAAACAGGAAGATTAGAAGATGTCTGAAGAAGAAATATAGACAAAGGAAAGAAAAAGGGAGTTAATATGGTGTAATAATATGCAAAGGAAAAGAAAAAAAGAAAGATTTTGAGGGATACATTTGAATATGTACAGGGTATACAGTACCCAAAACCGAGAATTATTTTTAACCACAAGAATGAGAGATATTTATACAATGATAAATACAGGCATGACATTACTGATCATCATGAAGAGGGACAGGTTGATTTACCACATGACATTTTTGACCCTTTAGAATTTCCCCCCCTTCGGAGGTCAGAAAGGATCAGAAACCAGAAAGAAGGGAATTTTCAGAGGAATGGATGGACTGGATGGAGGGGAGGGGGGGAGGAAGAGGCAGGAGATATTAGATGGGGGTCTCTCAGAAGCATTAATTAATGACATTAATATTGATTTTAATATTATTGACAACAATGTAGAAAATGTATGTGATATACCTGTTATTTGCACATGTGCTAACTATAAGAATTTCAATATATTTAATTATACAGAACTTGAAATTAATGATATTTATTTTGAGCTGTTTTCTAAGGGACTTAATTTCGTACCAAGAACAAAATGTGACATCACCAGAATGATCATTGATGTCAAGATGTTTTTGAGGAAAATTAATTTAGAGTTAATTTGTGGTGACACTTTAGGAGAAGATGATAATTCTAAGGAATTAAAGAAAAAAAATACCTGGAACCCCCCATACATCCACAATTAAAAAAATTTGAAAACATTATAGAGAATGAATTGAGAAAAGTGGTTAGAACCAATAAATTTGCTCCTAATCTTACATCAAATGAACTTGCATCACTCAGGAAGTCAAAAGAAAATTCTCACCTAAGGATAATGAAACCAGATAAAGGGGGAGGGGTGGTACTCATGAGTTCCATCATATATGAAAGCAAAATGTTTAATTTACTGCTAGATGAGTCTAAATATGACAATATTTCTATCAATGAGATTAATATTGGTTATAAAAGAATTTACACAACACTATACGATTTATTTTTGGAAGGACTCATTGATTATAGTATGTTTGAATTTTTACATAACAATAAGCCAAAAATTCCATCAATTTTCGGCATTCCCAAAGTACACAAAAATAGTATAGATCCTCCTTTACGACCTATAGTAGCAGCAGAAAGTTCAGTCATTTCCCCTTTAGCTAAATATATTGATACTAAGTTAAAAGATTTAATGCTCAAAGGAACATCATATCTGAAAGATTCATGGGATTTTTTAGAAAAAGTGAAGAATATCACTAACAGTAATGACATTATTTTTGTGGCTATAGATGTTACAGACTTGTTTGGTTCAATACCCCACAACATAGGAATTGAATGGTTTGAAGAGGCTATAAGATCTTTCAATGAATTAAAAGATGATGAAATCCATGTTTGTGTAAACTTAATGGAGCTAGTTTTGAAATACAACTATTTATTTTTCCAAGGTGAATATTTCCATCAAACAAGTGGGGTGGCTATGGGAGCAAGATGTGCTCCCATATATGCCAACATGGTTTTAAACACTTGGGAAGAAAAATATATTTATAATGATGTGTATAATGATTGTTGGGTTTTATACAAACGATTTATGGATGACATTATTATATTTTGGAAGGACAGTATTGACAAGTTAAATGATTTCATTCAGTACATCAATCAGACTACCACCTTTTTAAAATTTACCCATGAAATAAATGTACATAGTATTAATTATTTGGATATAACACTAGAGAAAGATGGAGACAACTTTAGGTCAAAAGTGTATAGAAAAAAAACTTTTCCAATTCCTATTTACACTATAAAAGTGGGCACCCTTTACACCAGAAGAAGAGTATTGTACAGGGTCAAATGGTTAGGATTTCAAGAATGACTTCTAATGATCAAGACTTCCATGGTGAAATGGAATTCTTGGTTAGCATGTTCTTGGATAGAGGTTACCCTATGGATTTTTGTAACCATATCAAAACAGAAATTATACAAGGGAGAAAAAATAGGTTTGCACCTATATTGAACTACAATCCCCCTATTACTGTTAATTCTCAGATATTTGATTCCACCGAAAAAAGGAAAGACAAATCATATACTCAGACATTCATAACTGATTTTAGTGGCGACACAGGCATCGTCAAACAAGTATTTTTTAGGGAATGGGAGAAATTCCTCAACATCACAGATTTGAATTTTAACAAATCAAGTGATTCTTTCAATATAATTTTTAGAAGGGGACGTAATATGAAGGACTGGTTAACAGCTCAGTATAAAGTAAACAAGAAAAGTATCAAAATCAGGGGTACTTATCCTTGTGCAATGTGCTCACAATGCCCATTTATGATTAATTCACATAATATCTTCATTGAAGCAAGAGAAAGGGAAATCGTTGGCAAAACACATAGCAATTGCAATTCTTTTGGAGTAATATATATTGCACTATGTGAGATTTGCTTGGCCTTCTACATAGGGAAGACAGAAAGGAAGATCAAAAGAAGGGTTTATGAACATCTGAACGACATCAAAAATAAGAAAGAACACAATGCATTATATAAGCATATGAATATCTGCCCTTTGGCAAAATATACATTTTTCATTTTGGAGGAGTTTCAGAAGGATGAAAGAGGGGGCTTCTGGGAGACTCAGATTGAATACAGGGAATTATTTTGGCAAATTGTCTTGGAGGCAAATAAATTCCCTGGGTTGAACGATAGTATCTCCCTTGCCCCAGTTCTAAAATTAAGGGCAGCTAAACTGTAACATTCATCATTATGTTACATCATCTTATTTTTCTATTATTTATATACAGGTTATTCATTCGATGGTATACTATATATATATATCCAAATCATATCCATATTATTATATATTTATTTGTACATATTTATTTCTACATATTTTTATGAATTTCTATATTTTATATATTACACTTTATCAATTTACACATGTTTGTCCAGGGTTATTTCATTTGTACACCCATATATACACACACTTGTTTAGATTCGTATTCATGTTATATGTTTGTGTATATATACATATATCCTGTCTCATTTTTTAACTTTTTAACTTTCATACCTACAGTTTTACATGGAAACATTTTTTATACTATTTTATTTATCAGATGAAATCATATATAATTTTAATATATATCATATATATTAATATATATATATATTTTTTTGATATATTTATATTTACATTATTATATATTTACTACCCAATATATTTAATGTGGTCAGTTTTAATTTATATACCAGCTTGGTACATTTTCTATGATGATACCTATGTGTATTTCGATTTTGACCACCAGATGGGAGTATTGCTTACAAAATATATCATTGATTCATCAATTCAAATTTTATTCATATATATTTATTTCATTCTCCCTGAGAATATTAAAACAGTTTTTTATCAAATGTCATTCGATTTTTATAACAATTTTAAATATTGGTCTGTATTTCAATGTATTTATGTCATTGAGAATCAAATTATTTTATTTTATTTTGATTCTTCAGATGTCAGGCATTTTAGGTTTACTTACATTCATTCATATTCATGAGCATTGTTAAACAAGATTTTCATTGGTTAGTTCAAATGAATGGTCAGCATATATATAGGTGTTAATTACTGTGTGTATATGTCTGATGAAGTCTAATTTTTATGCAACGAAAAACGTGGTGATTGTCAAACGTTTAATAAAGCTGTTGTTAGTTTTCTCGGTTGTCCGGTGCAGTTTTGTCCAAACACAGTGCATTTTTTCGTTTATTAGTTTATTGCTTGCACTGTGCTTCGTTTTTTGATTATGCAAAGGAAAAGACAAAACTAATCAGTATAAAAAGATCAGCACCAAAGATATCTGAAGAGAAATACAGGCAAAGGAATTCGGACATGGAAAACTTAACAATACAAAAATTAAGAAGACAAAGAGGAAAAGTAGAAAAGGAGATCAGTAATGGAGCAGTTAAAGAAACAGAAACTGAGGTTATGGAGTACCTCCAAAGTGAAGGACGCAGTGTAGAAAAGCTAATTCAGAAAGCACGACAAAAGGGTAGAGCAATGGAGCTCCAAATTAAGGGGAAACCAGCAGATTGGGAAGCAATTGGTCAGGTGCCATGAAGATATTTTGGAGGCTTCCACAGGAAATGAGTATAAACTTTACTTGAAGCTAGACGGCAATGGAAGGAACAGTAAACTGTGGAAAATCTTGACACAGTTAATGTTGAGGAGTGGTAGGCCAGTGAGTTCTCATATGACAGAACAATGGATGGCACAGGATGAAATTGAAGAAAATATGCCACAGAAAGATGCACTAGAATTTTCTATACAGTGCCTGCAGGAAATGGAAAACAAAAAATGTGCCCTCAATTTAGAAGAAAACGAGCTAAGAGAAGAGTTGTTTGACTTAATAGAGATAGATGGACATATTAAGATCAATGAAATAAATAGATGGCAGAAGGTCAATAAAACCCAAAAAGTCAGAAGTCTGATAAAACAAATGAAGACAATAATTAGGATTGTCCATAGAGATCCATGCAATATAACAGAATTAAACAGGAGATATTACCATGCAGCTAAATTAATAACTGATAAACTTCTACCACAAGAACGCAGGGTAGTGAGGGAGAGAAAGGGGAGAAATTGAATACCATCGTGGAAGTATCGAATAGAGAATACAGTAAAACAACTAACATAAGAAGTGTCACTGTTAGAAGAGTACAGAAGATGGAACAGATCAACAGAAATACTTAGAAAGATAGACGTGATAAAAGCAATGCACAGTATTAGAACAGATCAGGATCTATCATGCACTATCACAAATAAACTAAAAATCTCAGCACAGGCAGAAAACAGCAGAAGATATGCAGATAAATATAAAGAAAAGTACAAAATAAGCAATGTATTGATGACCCAAAAATGTTTTATAGAGAGTTAGGAAACAAGGTAAAAGGTATTGAAAGACCAGCAAAAAAAAGTAGAAACATTTTGGAGAAGTATCTATGAAGATCTTTGGGAACATAACAAAGATGCTAAATGGATAGAAGAAGTAAAAGAAAGACTAAGAAGTTTAAAGGTACAGGATATGAAATGGGATGAAGGAACAGCCAGAGAGATTGAAACAAAGTTAAGAAAAGTCTCAAACTGGAAAACCCCAGGCCCAGATGCAGTACCTAACTTCTGGTTAAAAGTATTAAAATCTTTGCACGAAGATTTAGCCATGAGTAAGAACTATTTATATGTGCACCCCAAACAGACACCAACCTGGCTAACAACAGGAAAAACAATGCTCCTACTTAAGAGTGAACCTACAAGCTACCCTAAAAATTATAGACCAATAGCTTAGCTTTTGATGACGTATAAACTATACACTGGAATTGATGCTGACAGAGTGTATAGTCATTTAGAAGAAAACTCAATTATGGCAATAGAACAAAAGGATAATAAAAGAAAATCATATAGAAAAAAGGGTCATTTATTGTTAAAGTCATAGTGGACAACTGTAAAAAGGGGACAAATCTAAGTATAGCATGGATAGACTATAAAAAGCATTTGACAGTATCCCACATTCATGGATAAAAGAGTACTTAAAAATGTATAAGATACACCCTACACTGATCAACTACATTACAGTGACCATGAAACAGTGGCAGACCACTTTGCAATTAAGCCATGATAAAGGACAAATTATTATCCCAGGGATAAAAATTCAAAGGTGGATATTCCAGGGTGACTCTCTGAGACTTCTGTTATTCTGCCTTGCCCTTAATCCATTACACTGTCTACTTAACAGCTTAGGCCATGGCTATAATTTGGTTCCTAGAAAACAACAAAGTGTAAAGTCTTCTCATCTTCTCTTTGTTGATGATTTGAAACTGTATAGCTCATCAGACGAGGAATTTAAAGCACAACTGCAAGTTATCAAAACTTTTTCAGATGATATAAGAATGTCATTTGGTGTCGATAAATGTGCAAAAGCAACCGTTAAAGCAGGAAAACTGCAGCACCAAAAAACCATCATTTTGGGACAAGAATGTGATATAAAAGAACTTGAGCAAGAGGGAATGTATAAATATTTGGGAACTGATGAAGGATCAACAATAAAACATGAACAAATGTGAATAAAACTTAGTAAGGAGTACTTTAGAAGACTTAAATTAATTCTGAAAACAGTGTTGACATCTAGGAACAAACTCCAAGCTATAAACCGATTTGCTCTTCCTGTCCTAACTTACAGTTTTGGAATGATTGACTGGCCTCAAAACATGTTGGATAGATTAGACAGGAAAACGAGAAGGATGCTTCATGCTCATCAAACGATTTTTAAAAGTCATTGCATACCAAGATTATATATTCCCTGTTTTGAAGGAGAGATGGGCCTCCTTGAAATTGATTACATGTACAGATCTGCAATCATGGGACTCTACACATATCTGCTGACCTCACAAGGCCCAAATGTAGTGGAAGTTTTGAAACATGAAGAGAATAAATCTAAGAACACTTCCCTGCTTAGGTTAGCAGAATCATATCAGCGTCAAGCAGGAATGGAAATCAAACCACAAGTGGATAACAGGCAGCAACTGAATGCGCCAATAAACAAAAGAAAGAATATAAGGTGAAGGACCAGATGAGGAGGCAAGAAATGTGATAAATGCATAAATATAGTTGCAAGTATAGAAAACTTCTGGAAAAACCTCATGTTGATCAGGAATGAATACAAGAATAGTTAGGTAGAGGCAAATTCAAACCAAGAGATGAAAGGTTAATATTGGCAGCACAAGATAGTGGGCTACATACATATTGGCTTACAAAGTCCATTGAGAATGTGGGAGAAACAGACAAATGTAGGTTTTGTAAAACAGAATTGGAAACAATTACATACCTCGTTGCTGGTTGCGACATACTAATGGCAGAAGGACTGTATACTGAAAGGCATAATAATGTGGTGAGACTGTTGCACTGGGGACTGTGCAAACATTATGGTACTGAAGTGGCTGAAAAACACTTGAAACATGAGACACAAAGCATCATAGAAAATAATGAAGTCTACATCACATGGGATCATCCATTGACAACACTTCATAAGAGATGCTAGAAAAATGGATATAGTGGTCCAAGAAAGGAAGACAAAAGTAGCACTGATCATTGAAATCACCACACTCAGTGACTACAGTGTCCTGGGTACAGAGACACAAAGTCATAAAATATCAGGATTTGCAAGCAGAAGTGAGAGCAATGTGGAAGAAAGATACCCAGATAGTTCCAATAGTAGTAGGAGCAACGGGTCTTATAAAAAAGAGTCTACGATCATATTTATATATGCCACCAGTACATGTAACTCCATACAAATTGCAGAAGGAGTCATTACTGGACACATTGCGGGTGCTGCAAAGAGCACTTTTGACATCAAAGAGTGAAACAATACTAATTTCATGAACTTTAATCATACTTTGACTTAGGAATGGGGTCCATTTCCATCATGGCATTAGAAACCCAAAACATTTGGAGCAATTAAAAAGGGAAACTTGTAGAATGTTGGAAAACAGAATATAACAGCACTGTATGAGCATTGTTATTATATATTATTATTATTCCAGCATCAAGAATGTTATCAGTATCTTATTTTAACATACAAGTTAAGTGAACCAATTGCAAGAAGTTGCAGTTCTATGCTTTTTAATGCAATTGATAGGTATCATAACATAATTTAACTATATACACTTTTTTGTGTTCAAACCTTCTCTCTGACCAATCAGAGATGTCAAATATTAGCTATAACAAATCAGTAGACAGAGAATGTGTTTCAGAAGATACCAGCTGAACTGTTCCAAGTGAATTGTACAAATGGCAAAAGAACAGAAGATAGCAGAAGTCTTACAATCAGTACAGATAGAACAGCCAGTGCTAAATACAACTGTGGGGTTATTTCTGCTTCTGCCTCATGTTTATTTAGAATCTTTAAGTGACTAACATTTTTTTAGCGAAAGAAAGGTGTAATTATGGTTGCCACAAAAACACCCAGCTTTGCTAACCTTGTACTTTTGCTTTGAGAAAAACAGCTTGTAAATGGTTTTGTTTTGTTTCAAAATTTGACCTCATTCTTATATTGCTGATACATATTACTTTCTGAGGAATAGAAAAGAAATAAACACTTAAGTTAGTCAATGGTCACTAGAATGCCAGCACCAATCTTTCAGATTTTTAAATTGGATTGTGTAGATTTAAATAGCATTGTTAGACTGGTTAATTTATAAATATTTGAAAAAAAATGTTGACTAAACTTCATAGAGAGAGAACTACTACTAATACTCTGTTGTACTACCAAAGTGTACTTCCTTTTCCTAGAAAATTAATGTAGCTCAAGAACTAGCAATTAAAACTTTTGCGTAAGCTATTTATATTAAATATTTAAACAGGAAATAAATAAAATGTCTTTAGCCCTTCTAAATAAGAGACATCCAGCTGATACAATAAAAAAAAATAGGTAAACAAGTACCAAGTTTGCTGTATTGGTAAAAATATAGTCCAAGCATTGGTTATAGTTAATTAACATTCTTTAACAAGGTAAAACTATTACAATCTTACAGCTCTCTCTCTCTCTTTCTTTCTACAGCTGAGTCTGACAATTTAAAAAATAGTACTAAGAGTAGTGAGCGTATTTTAAGTAGTTATGCCTTTAAATTGCTTGATGAAATGTCAAGTTTTAACAACATTCAGGCATTAAAACTTCATGGACATATTATATTATTCCTGTACTAAGGCTCACAATAAGACACACAAAAAAAGGACTTACAAATGCTGGGCGTGCAACTATTATACATATAATACTGACACTCTTACTACAGTAGTACAACTGTTAAAAGTTATAAACCACCTGAGATTTTTTTCTTGTACTTAAAAACTAACTAAATAAATAAGTACATAAATAAATTAATAAATAAATATGTTATCTATACTGCCAGTTGTTCAGGCTGTGAAGCCTTATATATGAACCAGATGAGTACAATTTTGAAAAACAGAATGCATCAGCACTACTATTATATCAAGGTCAAAAATGTTAACAGTGATTTATTTCAACTTGCAGACATCTGTGGCAATTAAAAGAAGTTTTATTTCTATGTTTAGATGCAGTTTACTTGTTTGTCCTGGGAGATGATTGTGATAACCACCTTGAGTTAAAAAAATTTCAGTGGCCAACTCTTTTGTAGGGGTTTATAACATGCAAAGGTTACAATTGTTTAAAATTGTATTTTTGTAGTGGTTTCTGTTTTACAAGTTCTACAACTTTAAGTTGCTTACTGCTGTAAAGCAATTGTGCTTTTGATGTAAGCAGTGATGTATTTTAAATTGTGGTGGTTTTTAGTTACAAGGTCTTCTGAAGAAGTTTGCTTCAGTGCAAACGAAAAGCGATTTAAGCCTTGTATGTCCTTGTGAATTTTAGTAAACTTTGGAACTGCTTTCTCATCAGCTGTTTTTTTTTTATTAGTTTCTTAGTTGTTAGTGAATTCTTGGTCTTTTGTGGCATGTCAGCCACCCGTGCTGAAGGATGCTTTAAATTTTAAAAGTGCTCCAAAGTCTTCTTCTTTCGGCTTTTCCTGGTTAGGGGTCGCCACAGTGGATCATCTGTCCGCTCATAACTGGCAGTGGAGTTTTACAGTGTCAAGTTGCCAGCCCGGTGTCCAACCTTCTACAGACATGAGACCACAGGGAGGACATACAGACTCCACACAGAAGGCACCCCAGCCGAGGAGCGAACCGGAGAACCTTTTGCTGTGAGGTGGCAACGCTGTCTGTTACACCACCATGGCCAAAGTCTAAGTCTTAAAAGCAGCAAATATCATTGATTCTTTTTTATTGTTGTGTAGTCTTTTTAAAACAAGTATTACAGTGAGTATGATTTCATTTTGCTTGTGTATCAGATCAAGAAACATCAAAACATGTAACACATCCATGGTACAGGAGGAACAAAGCCCTGTAACAAGATAAACTTGCTCTTTGTCTATTTCAAGTATGATGTTCATAAATATGCTATGCAATTCTTAAAGATAGGTAGTTTATGGAAACAAATTTATGCATCAGAAATAGCAGACTAAACATAAAGAGATACAAGATGTCTATGAGAGGGTCTACTTCAGATAATCAAATTTTCACTTTTGCAAACCACTATTCCCTGGGACAAAAAAAATAAATGTTCAATTAAATGAATAGTAAAATCAGCAATGTTTTACACAGGGAATGGAGGCAGTTGGCCAACATCAATAAATTTGCCCGTTCCCAATTGTAGTGTGATCTCTGAGTTGTTATATATAGCTATGGGGTGTGGAGTGTGTGGGGGGTGCAGTCCTCCAGCTGGGTGGGTTTGGCATACTGTGGTATGTGTGAAGGTTGAATGTTGGCCGACTGCTTTTATTCCCTGTGTAAAAATCCGCTGATGTGAATGTTTGCTTAAATGAACATTCACTGTTTTCATCTCAATGAAGAGAGGTTCTAGTAAGTGAGCATCTGATTATGTGACATAGATTCCTATTAGCATGTGTGCAGGTGTTTGAATCACATACCATTCACATGTTGCATGATGGCATACTTTAATTGGTATTTACACTACAACACCAGTATACATACCTACAGTGACAGTATGTGATGGGACAGAGAGGCTTCTACTGTCCTGACATGCAAGGTTAGACAACATGGGCACTGAGGTGGGTAATATGTGATACTGACATGAACAGATCCATACCACACTGACAGATATCCAGTAGGTTACAATCACAAACACCAGGTAGATAACCACCCTTCAGTCTGAATTCAGTAAGTCAAACAGGGAATGTATCTCATACCAGCTGGAACTGGTAAATATATTATGTTCATAAATGGAATAGGCTTATGAAGGCTGCCATTAAATGGTGGTTTGTGAACCAAAGCCCTTCCTAGTACACAGCACACACTGTACCCCCTACTTCTCCTTTGACAGATGTGGCCTGCTCTGCTTTGCCCTCCCTAGCATGACAGACGTACATATCCTCCATTGCCTCAGCTGTAAATGCCTGAACTGCTATTTGAATTAGAATCACCTTAGTTGTAGGCGTTATCCCTCTGTGCCACTAACACAGGCGCCTTGCCTGCATTCCTAATTTAAATAATGAACAATGCAAAGAAAATGGTAATTTCTGTTTATAGTGGTCATTTTTCACGTTTGTAGTTGAATTGTAGTTCCTCACCTAATCCAGACATTTGAATTTCAAGATTGCTTATTTGTTTTGGCATTTTATATTTTATACAAGATCCTTTACTAATTAGTAATCCCCTTGCAGTTAATTTGAAAACAATTCTTCTGATAGTATATGGTAATTCTGCATAGTGTCATGTTGATGACTCCTTTTTACCTGTAATCTCTTTGTCATGTATAAGATTGGATTTAGTCTCCAATTCAGATTCATCTATTGTTTCTTTTCTGATCACTAATTTTAAATGTATCAAATAATATTCTAAGAAGAGTTTAGGTCCAGTGCTAAAAGAAAGCAGAGAACTTGAAAGTATTCTCAATATCTGAAAAAGTCAGTTGCAACCATGTTTTATGAAACAATGAAAAGAAAGTAAAATGTTAACCTTCTGGGTGAAGATCATGATACGCGTTAAACAGATCATGAGCCTGAATTAAATATTTTAATAAACCAACATCTCTACTCTGTCTCAAAGCAATAGTTCTTTGTTTTGCAAAGGTAGAGCTGAAAGTTAAATTCTAGTCACCCCCTATTATAACTGCATAATTGTTGAAACTTGTCAAAACAAGTTAAAAATGAAGAAAAAACCTTACTTATCGTGGCACAGTACATCTATCTAGAACCAGAGGAAGTGATATAAATGAACAACTACATTTCACAACTATATACTTGCCTTGAAGATAATTTTGAATTTGATGTTTCTAGAGGGAAATCTGTCTTCACCAAGATTACCACAACCTGAAGAGAAAGAATGGGGGACTCATTTATTTTTATATGCAGTTCATTTCTGGACTTCTTCAATAAATCAACTAGTAGTTTCCATGTTGTACAGCAAGTGCTAATATAATTTCATTTTGGGGGCAACCTGGATGTCACAAAAAAATCTGTGATGGAGATTTCTAATTCCATTGTTTCATGAGTGTCATTAATTTTTTATGAGTTGTGCCAAACTAACTCTCCATTTTGCAGCTCTCTCCAGATGTTGATAAAATAATGAGGCGTAATTATTCATGTACCAATGTTGCATTTTTCCAGTGTTAAGTTATCATTAAATATAGACATAACTTTGATAGCAATGTTACTCATAGTTTTAAACTACAGCATTTTAAAACATCAGACAAGATCCAAAACATCTAGCAATATAAATTTGGACATTATTCATGCACAGCATTTACAATAATATCGCTGCAGTCTAGCTATCACAAGACTTGTGGTTTCAGACAAAGTATCATAGGAACTGTTAATGCATCTGCTTATAAACAGATCAGCTGGTTTCATTAAAAGCCCTATGCATTTGGTCTGTAGCTAGTTCATACAGAATGTTCCATAAGGCGCTATTGGATTAATTCAAATAAATGAGGCTTACAATAACAAATTAATATCCAGACAAGGAAGCAACTTTCATCCAGTTAATATCTGTGTCTAATAACAGACACATTTATTACAAGATGTATGGCATCTAATATGGTCTTCCACAGTTGAGTAGGGTCCCTATTAATTTGATGAAACTTTAGCTTGCCGAACTACAAAAGATCGGCAGCTAAAGATCGAAACATCCAAAACATGAATGATCAGCTTAGCAAATTTTTTCCCATAGAAAGAATTTGCTTGGCCGTTACACAAAACAAAAACCTTTCAACCTGAATTAAGCGGAGGGGGGGGGGGGTTTCGCCATCCACACCCCCACACACCCCCTAACTAAATATACTAACTCCCAGATCGCTCTACATTGGGGAAAGGGCAAATTCTCACTAATGGCTAAGCAAATTCTTTCCCTGAGGAAAAAAATCACTTAGCTGGGCATTCGCGGTTTGGTTCTTTCAGTCTTTAGCTGTTGATCTTTTATAGTTTGACAAGCTAAAGCTTCATCAAATTAACAGGGATCTGTTGAGTAAAGAGACACAAAACACATGTGCGCACAAACGAGCGCGAACACACACACACACACACACACACACACACACACACACACACACACACACACACACGTATATATAGTCACTTTAGCTCATGAAATGAGGTTAAATATTTTTATTCTGTAGGTATACCCACTACATCTCTAGCCAAACCCCAGTTAATCTAATTACACATAAAAGAATGTGTTAAGAAATACAAATTCAGTTTGTGTGGTAATAGATAAAAAAGGATAGACTCTTTTATTGAAGTCTTCTTTTTTTCTAGATCAGTTTTTCATATGTCTTGCTACTGTGTCATGAGCTATATATTAATTTGATTTTATTTAAAACATGTTCAAGTTTTGCCAAAAAAGAGATATTTCAGTAGGATAGGGCATATGTAGACGTATTTGCCATATAAAAGTAATTTAATTAACTTCTGGAGTCTATGCATGAATAAAAAAAATACATTTGTAGTTAGTTGCTAGTATCTGAGTGACTGCAGAGACAGGCCCAGTTTTGGGTTAATAAGCACTGTAGTAAGGAAATGCCTACATTGACAATATAGTACTTATTATTTTCTTCAGGACTTATCCCCTGCTATTAGACATGCTAAGAAGCCACATGGGTACAATATAAAATAATAACTTATACTGGCATATTTCTATGTTGCATGGAGATGCCATGTTGATAAGTACCATCAGGTTAAAAAAGTCAGATAATCTTCTGCCAGCATAACATTTTGTCTACGTAGAAAGACTATGTGGGGTAAAAAGGAAAGCATTTCAGGGAAATACACATACAACAGGGTTATGTTATCTCCAACATAAATTAATTTGAGCAGGCCACTATTTAAACTTTCAGCTAGAAATATATGGCAAAGTAGTGAACACTTGGAGAGTTTATGGTTTAACCAACAACTAAACCATTCAGGCATAAATCTTAAGAATACACATAATGCCATAACATTCAACCTTAACTAGTAAAAGCCACCGTTCTGTTAATTTCTTAAGTGACTTAAAGTGATATTAAAAAAATCACCAGTAATTTTGGTTCTTTGTCCCTCTCCCCCATTATGTTTTGCTTTGCGCAGAGCTCTCCAGCAAAGAAGTTGTGAGGTAATGTAGCAATACCTGAGAACAGCAGTTCCTGTGTTGGCATGCATCTGGTGACTAATAGTAAGTGTAAAACTCTGATGTGTAGCATTACTGACTGGTGATTCATCAGAAAACTGAAGCCGAATCAGGTATATCCTGCAAAATGCTGCATAGTCAGGAGGCTTGGTCTAGGTGGGAAAGGGTTTGACTTCAAAGTGGAGCCACAACTGACAACCATATCAGTATGTCAATCAA
The DNA here is from genome assembly GCF_019279795.1 of Protopterus annectens. NCBI lineage: Eukaryota > Metazoa > Chordata > Ceratodontiformes > Protopteridae > Protopterus > Protopterus annectens. The sequence goes on along the minus strand of NC_056750.1, from coordinate 195,463,666 downwards.
GTCAGCACCGCACATTTCTCTTCGATATAAGCACAAAATAAGGTGGTGTGCTCTAATCTAGACCATTCCCATCTTTTCACTGTATATGAGTTAAACAGCTTTGAGGAGCCTGCTTCAGTTTTAAACAGATATTGTATAGCCTCCAATAATTCATTATTTGAATAATCTTCTCCTAAGCCTCTGATATTAATATTACCTCCCTTTGAAATTCCTTTTAAAGTTGTAAGAGATACTTCAAAAAAGCTGAAGATTTTTTCAGCTTTGTTTAATTTTGGGGGCATTGAATTGTCAGTCTTATAAATTAGAGACCCCCTTTTTTAAATTTAGTTATTCTTGCTGTTAAAATAAGCATATCACGTTTAATGTTTTAAAATCTACCATATCAACTTACAACTTACAAAAAGATACCATCTGATGCAGTGTCAGATTGCTGCTGGGACTGTGCTGTAATCTCCACCATTCCATGGCAGCCTTGTGACCTCTGCAATGGTTGCCTTCATTGGGTTCTTTATGAAAATATTCCTGCAAGCATAGGTACCTTCCCTCTTCCCAAGATCATTGAATCAATATCATCCACTCAATCCCATCTTCTTCTGCTAATCTGTCCCATGCCATTGTCATTATAGTCATCTGGGATGCAGTCATGGCTTTTTGTATCTGCACCATAGATCCAGGATAAGAGAAACACTGTTTTGTCTGTCTGTTCATGTCCTTGAAGATGGCAAGACTCTGCATTGGGCAGAATTCTACCATCACCAAAAATGATGCCTAAATTCAATGATTACATAGTTAGCTTCAATAATTGTGTAGTAAATGAATGTCATTTTAGGAGGATCCAAGGTGTGTGCCTACATGTAATGAAATGATCAAGATACGCACATGGTGTCACCCCCATAGTGCCTTTTTAGGCATGATTTCACCTAATAGACATCCAAACATGGCAAACTCTAATCTGGATAATATCAAGATAGCACTGTTGAATTCCAGAAGCCTAAACAAAAACATCTCTGAACTTGAAGCCTTCCTTAACCTCAAAGTCATCAGCATTTCTATAATTACAGAAACCTGATTTTGTTGTAGTAATAACACTCCCTGAAGGGTACATTGCCTGCGATGCACTTAGATCCACTGGCAGCTTTTGGGGAGTATCTGTATTTATTCATAACCCCATTGTCTCTCATTAAATTTAGTATGATACAGATCTGGAACTGGTTGAAGTCCTAGTTACATGCAATAAAAATGAATATTGTAATCAGTTATAGATTCCCATCTATGACCTTAATACCTTAACTACTGGAAACATTTAACATTCAAACCAAAAACTTTTTTATGGATGACTTTGACTGTTTTCACATATACTGGTAAACACAATACAAACCACAAATATTCCCAGAGATTTTTGGACTTTCTAAATGCCAAGTCACTTGACCAGAGTGTCCTCTAATAACCAGAGGCATTTATTTCCTTGATCTTGTTCTCACCAACATTTCTCCATATTGCACCTCCTCACTTGTTACACTCTTCCAAGTCAAATCTGACTATCCTGTTGTGATCTTCTCAAAGAAAACTTGCTTTGTAGTCCCCTCATAACTCCTCTACAATCAGGAATGACTCCCAAGTCATCAATTATTCATGATTCACTGATCTTTTGGATGATTTTTTTAATATCATTTTAGTTCACTTAAGAAGTTAACAGAATGGTGAGTTTTACTGGTCAAGGTTGAATATTATAGCATTATATGTAATTTAACTTTTATGCTTGAATGGTTTAGATGTTAGTTAAACCATAAACTCTCCAAGGCTGCTGCCTTCTGCTTTGAATTTTATCACTTCTTGAATAGATGCATTTTGGCCAGATACCAGTTTATCCATATCAAGACCAAATACAGAAAGATGAATCCTATCTTGGGAAAAAAAAAATGGGTCAGATCTTAATCATAAATATCCCAGTGCTGAATTATAGAATTAACTCTCAGACAGGCAGATTGGGCCATCCAATGGATTAAACGATCTCATTGCTTTCTCTACAGCTAAAGCATTAAAGTTTTGATACTAATTTAAACATGGAATTATGGGTGATCAAACCAACCCAGAATCTGGTACCACAGGGCACAGCACCCTAAAATCTCTAAGCATGAAATACAACTTTTGTATGGGAGTAATCATAGTCATACACCCCCCCCCTTCAAATGAACTGGAGTGATTTGGAATTGGCTAACTGCACTAAAAGTGTGAAAAATAGTCAACAGAAATTATCCCCACTTCAATACTGGTATATTGATTTTCAATCTTACAGCAGCTCAGTAAACAAAGGAATTTCCCAAAGTAGTGATGCACAAATGTTTTGAAAGAAAGAAAACGTAAAACATAAAACATTAAGTGAATTACAGAGCTGCACAAATATATGTCAAGTAATATTTTGAAGACCATCTGTAAGTTCTTTTTACAATTTCCCTGGAAAGGCCCCACTGGGCTAAATCTGAAGCCTGCCCCATTCAGACAGAATGAGATGAGTACCCAGTAACAAAAATATTATATGCTTTATCACAGCAATCTGTGATAAAGCCTTATGCAAGTGTAGTTTAGGGTTAAATGGCAATCACATGGGAATACAATGACTTACATATCTACATTTATAGGGTTGGAAAGGATGCATAATGTGGAGCTTCAACCTACCAGGCAGAGTAACAAATCCTCTGCTTTGTTTAGAATAACTTGCTGACCAGACCCAGTTTGCTCTGCATTACTCTTGGCAAGCAGTACTAAAACAATTCTGAAAGCAGGGCAGTAACATAGCTAGGATTGGGCAAGAGGGGCAACTGCCCTGGCACAGTGGTGGTGGGGGTGTGGTCAGCCAATCCCTATATCTAATGCAATACCAGCTTTTAAAGGCTGGCATTGCATTTCCAGACAATCTCAGTGCTGTGGAACTCTGTATGTGGCTTAAACTGTAGCAAACAATTTGCTACTGTTTACAAGTTTGACATTTTTTTTTAACTGAACTCTAAGCACATAGTTCTTTGTGCAGACAGGGTACATTTGTAGCAAGCAGTGTGCTACAGTTTATAAGAAATTATTTCTTTATTTTTTGTAATAAAAGGGAGGAGGGGCAGGGGCAGGGCTCAGAAACGGGACATAAATGGCTGGGCAGGAGGGAGGGGACCATGTCTGGCCTCCTGGTTGGTGTGGCAGTAAAAGGAAAGTCCATTTTTTTGCTTTTCAATGGAAAAGCTGGGGGAGACATAGATCTGTAATAAGCTGATTGCTAGATTGGCTTAATACAGATACAGTAAAGTGCTTCTTTTTTTTACTCTTCACTCAAAGGGCTGATCGGGTAGGACACTGTTTCATGGTGCCAGCACAGGGTTCTGAAGAATGTGCTATCATCTTAAGGACCTCAAAATCTTGCTGACATGAAATGCACCTGAATACATGAAAGTAAACGATGTAGCCCAGATTGCACATCCATGATAATTAGGTGAAACTGTGTAAACACCTAGTAAAATTTATTTAAGTAGGAAGTGCACTATGGGGTGATGGGAGTCTGAATGGTACCAGCTTAATCTGTCCCAACCCTTTAGTGTTTTGACCAAACTCCAATGGTTAGTTATATCTTGGTGATTAAATACCTTTGCAAATATACTTCCTGTAGCTAGATGAAGTCTGATGAAGGGAAGGTGCTTTATTATCCAAGAAACAATATAATATATGGTCAATAATTAATTGATAGACCAATTTCTCTCTTCATGGGGCAGAAATCTACAAAATTGTCTGAACTGTTTAATGTCTGTTTTGTATGCATTCTTGGTACTGGAGGTCCATGAGTTCCACCTCAATGAATGTGTTACTCTTCTCAAATCAACCGCACCTCCTGTGGACCTTGAGTGGGAGCTAGATCTACACCAGGGGTCAGTTGCCTTATTTGGACACCAAAAAATGAGAGAGGGAGAATCAGCTAAAACATTGTAACTGTCTTGAATGCATTCAGCAGTGAATGAAAGATTAATGCTCAAATTGAACAAGACCAATAATCTTAGCATGGAATGGACCCAGATTGATTTAAAGGATTTGTTCACCAGAACATGAAATACTGACATGTTGTCTGATTGAAATATGACCTTCTTGTTTCTTTGCTGCTCCTGACAAATGAAAATGACCAACCCAAATAGGCATATTTCAAAAAATGTGATGTTCTTCCTACTGTCTTTAGACCAGTGACTCAACCATGAAGTGGAAAAAATTACCATAAAAGTATGCAGCCATATGCGTGCACCCCAGCAGCATCTGTAAACAGCTGCAAGGTTTTGTGAGACATTCACTTCTCTTGCCAGAATGATTGACCATTGAAATCGTCCATTAAAACTGACAATAGATGTATGTCTGACCTCATTATCTTATTAATTCTAACTCAATAGTGTTATCTTGGCCTACCTTGTAACAAGACAGATAGGGACCTGATAAAATCCTTGCTCAGAATAGTAGCCTCACATGTGAAGTTCATCAGGTCACACAATTCCATAGCATTGCCAACTGAAATGTTCTTTACTAATAAAAGAAGAATGAATTCAGGATGAAATACTGCCTAACTTGCCCTGTGGCAAATGAAATAAAGAAGAACTAACATCTACTTTGAGACCTAAGAATGTAAGAAGCTTTGAGAGGCCTTCCATCTTATTGGGGGGGGGGGGGGGGATAAAGGAACACTAATCTGTTTGCACAATTCTTGAAAAAAAGTAAGGGTCCTCCCTAGCATCTATCTTGCCATCACTCATGATAAGGAAATAACTAAGGTAGCAACTTGCACTGGGAACTTCTGTTTCCAATAGCATTGGAGGGTGGAACTGAAATGTTGAAAAGCAGCACAAGCCACTGAGCAGTCCATCAACACAACCAAATTAAAATAGTAGTTGCCCTCAAATTGCATCCCCAAAAGATGCTAGACTTGCAGGTAAATGGGGAAGAAGTTGTAAAGTAGATTCAATACCAAGTTTAGCCATCTAAGGGTCGGTGAACTAGTGTATGACCTGTAATGCACAGTCCAAGAAGGAATACTGGGCTTTGGCATTTGTCCAGTTTAACAGATGTGTCACATTGGGAAGATGCATGGTGGTGTAATGTAAAGTCTTCTTCCTTTTTCTTGGGAATCTGGCCAAGTGGAGATATTGTGAATGGCTTAACTTATTTATGGCCAGAGCGAGATCCAGCACTAGGAGACCTAGGCAGCTACCTAGGGCCTGTGTTGGCTTGGGGGATGGGGTTCATATTGGCTGGGGGGGAAGCAGCTTCATTATAAAAATAAGAAACATCTTCCATAAATAAAACATACCCAGTGTTAGACTTCTGTAAACATTGCAGGGCTTTAGGGTGAGAAACTTCTGCAAACCCTAAAAACCTTGGCATTAGGATGTTGTTCTACCATCATCTATTGAAAAGACATAAACACAGCAGCACTTTAGAGCCTCGTGCGAGATTTCTGCAAGCCCTAGCAACTCAGTGTTAGGACATTGCCCTAATGTCATCTTTAGAAAATAAACTGTGGGAGATTTAAGTAGGAGATCAGAGCAGGCAAGTGAGCAAACAGATGCCCTAGTTGACTTTGCTCAGAGTCAAACCCTGAACCTTAATTATTGGCAAGCAATTACCTTGAACCTCGATACCAACTGCCAAGTCTCCTTTACTTTACTTTTATTTTATTTGGAAATCATTGAGTATCACAGTCTTTCAATTTCAGTCACAGACTTTGTACACTTGCTTTTAGTGCAGAATGCCGTGGGTTCTTTTCCCACACCAGGTAGATTGATTGCACACACACACACACACACACACACACACACACACACACACACACACACACACACACACACACACACACACACACACACACATTACATAATATTTTAACTGTGCCAAATATGCAACAACACCTAGAATTGATGTGCCTAGTGAATGAGACATGATAAACAACCCAAAACATGTTGATTCCCATCAATATAGTAGTGTTATATTTAATAGTAACTTTAATGTAACTGTAAAAACCTCAGAAACCTTATAGTAATGACTAATAACATAAACTATACGCCATATCTCTCAACCTGGAATCATCAGAAATATGGACAAAGGCCAGTGACAAGTAGGTACAACTGGCCAAAAATCTGTATGCTGATTAACATACATTTTGCATACATAATTATGTAACCCCATCCACTCCACTGGAATTGTGGGATACCAACTTTTAAATGCAAATTGAAGTTAACTAATTTTCTTAAGCTGTCACTACTTCAGAAAGTATTTATTTAAATTAGTTCCTCAGAAGTATTTTACTGTCAAAAAAAAAAAACCTCTGTTTACATATAGGCCAGCCATCTATCTCTCAGTTAACAATCAAGTCAGGTCAACCAACAGGTAATTATTGTACAAATATTTGCTTACTTGTTTTCTGGGAGAGTGTAACCACCACTATACTTTCACATGAAGGAATGCATCTTTTTCTGCAGCCTATCTAAATATAATCCCCTCAGATGGTATCATGGCACATTTGCAGCACGTTTATCTACTTATTTACTTTTTTTGCCATGATTTAGTTCCAAGTTCAAAAGTTACTAACACAGTAAAAAGAAGTGTGTGCAAGACCAGAATCCAACCCTATCCCCGTCCTGGTGTTTTTTCTGTCTTATGTGCCATTTCCTATTCCTTGTTCACTCTCCAACTATCCTCCTTCACCATTAGCTCACACGCTGTGTGTGTTCATTCACAGGCTCTCTACCACCTTTTGTCTGTGTACCGCCCCATCTGTATATGTTAGTGTTCTGTATTTGTCTGCCCCTACTACCCAGCCATCTACTTCTGTCCTATCCAGTCATTTCTCACTACTGTCCCCAGCTATACTTCCTCTGTTACGCTTACAAAAGGGACTGTACTCACCAAACATTCCCTCTTCCTTCCACCTTTCATAATTTATGGCTGCCTTTCTATGTTTATGTCTGCTTGCTGTTCTCTACTTTCCTACTTTCGTATCTATCCCCTATTCTCCCCATTTGCATGATGCATAGGGTTGTGGCTTTGTTGTGCACATCACCACTGATGTATCTGTTGGCTATTATGATCTCCTTTGGTGGATGGGAGTCGGGAGCTACATGCATCACTACAATATATGCATGAGTGCACATTAATCAGCCACACTTTTGTGCATTGCCTGTGACAACTGTCATATCAGCCGTGTGTGCCACTGTCGTTCTGTCCTTGCCATTATGCCATGCATCACTGTTTACACAGTTATCATCGTGCCTTTGTTGTATGTAGTCCTTTGCTTGGTATGCTGGTACTCTACACAGCGACTTCCTTGAAAATTAGTAGTGCACAGGCATGCAGTCGTACGAATCTCAGCTGTATATTGGATGACAGAGTTATCTAATGGAAAAAAAATGGGAAAAGTCAGACAGAAGTAATGGATGGGAGAGGACATAGTGTTCTTTATGAAAATACAGATGAATCAAATAATCAAAATGGCAGAAAAGTGCCAAAATGAAACTGAAAAAGAAAAAAAATATGAGTTGGCTGGACAAGAAAAACTGAAACATGCTAGGAGAAAAATGTATCTGGCTAAGTGTGGGGTTAGTGGAAAATGTTTCTCTAAATAAAATCAAAGGGTTTATTTATTTAGTCTTATTTGCGGTTTATTAATGGGTAGGTAAGCTGTTTTACTTTTCCTTTCTAGACATAATTGGGCTGAAAGAGGAGCATAAATACAACAGATAATGAAACAATGGAGAACACATAAGGTATATATACATAAAGACAAAAAAAGTATAAAGTTATACATAATGATTTAAACCATTATACTACACAAAGCTAATAACTATTGTATTGACTATATACATTATTTACAAACAGTAATCAGAATTAAACATGCTCTAGGCTATCAAGAAATATAAGTTAATAGCTGCTTGCAATATATACATTATTTAAAAGCGTGTAAGTTGAATTAAACATTCTTTTAGGGTTCAAGGAATATGAACATCATAAATACAGTCACATTTGGTATCGTGCTCATAGCTCTCAACCTGGTAGCACATAAAAATATAGGCAAAGCCAAAAATAATGGGGCGACAATGTCCCAAAAATATGGGCAAATTTAAATATTGTTCTTATAAACGTAAAAACTTCTAGAGTAAAAGGTATTATGTTACCATGCATTTTCTGAAGGATATGAAGTCTGAAACTCAAATTCCTGTTATTACTTAGTGAATTCAGTCTTCACTGAGTTGCTACAGAAGTCCAGAAAATCAAAAGTTTTATGAAGAACAGACCAAAAATATGGGACAAAAATCTGGACAGTTGAGCAGTATGAGTACTCTTCCGGTGCTATGGCCAACTCCAACAAAAACTGGAGTGAGGAGATTTCCCACACCCTGTTACAGCTTACTGCTAGTGGGGGGGGGGGGTTAAACTGGGGCTATCCATAATGGTTTCTTTTTGTTTTCTACCTCCATTTGTGATTGTGGGGCCGGAAAGCTAAATTACAAAAGAGTTAACTTTTCCATCTATTTCATTAACCGTACAGACTGGTTATTTTTCCTTCCTCTGAATTGCAAGAAATTTCAGTTTGGGGGAGTTGGCTCTTCAGTAACAGCGAGTCATACAATAGTTACCCACCCAAACAAAGAAAATAAGCTAGTCGCTTGATGGGTCATCACAGATTACGACAAGAAATAAAGAACTCCCCCCAAGGCATGTGTGGGGAGGTAGAGTCCAGTCCTAAGAAAGTAATGCCGGGATATAATTCAATATCTAGTGGTTAGTAACTTTGCCCTAGAGCACCAAAGTAATTCTCTCTTCTATACCTAGAGATACAGGCTTGTCCATGCCTCAGATGCCATACAATGTTCGGCTTATTTTGTATGCCCCTTAAAAAAATTTAATATCAATAAACTTGTATAGATCAGCCAGTCTTTGTGCTCAAGTGACACATTTGGGATTTTAGAATGAGTGCTATAAAGCTTTGCTTATACCCCTAAACTATCCCAACATTTTGCTAAAGTTAACCTCAATCCATTCTAGTACATCTTAGAACAGGTGGTTTAGGGAAGGTAGCAGATTTCTCAAGGGATCAATTAGTGGTAATGCTTACTTTTACAAAATGTAGTATTATTAGAGTTAATACTTTTTAACTCAAAATTGCATATTAATTCACATTTTCCTATTGTAAAAACCTTTCAAGTTAACAGTTCTAATTTTAAATAATAGCCACCAACTGACCCAACTTGTTTCATTTGTTATCTCAGATACTGTAGATAGGATGGGGGTGGGGTTGTAAAACCAAAATTGCAGTTATACGAAGTAAAACATGAACAGCCTTTCCTCACAGATTAGCAAACATCTTGTACTCATAATTAATCCTTATGAAGAGCAACTTTCTTAAAGAAAGGTCCATCTCACAACATACCTTATCGTCAAGGCAGTGCATCATCCACATTTCTTTCATTTTCTTCTTCAATGAAGGGAAAATCCAGATACCTTATTCTTAACTTAATTAAAAGAGTCAAAGCCACCCGATTCCTGCTGCATAAATATGTCCGACGGTAGCTGGCGCAAGTTCAACAGCAAGCTGCAGCAGAATTGTTTTCAATCAATTCCTTTGCTGCACAAAGTTCCTACTAGGCAATGCATATGTGGTAGTGACAGTTTTTTTTTTTTTTTTTTTCACTTGAGGTCGAGCCACTGGCGAATGTAAATTTTCTTATCATGCTGTGGATATAGGTGGGCTGGGTGTACTGCCAGACTCTGCAGCAGAAGTTTAGAAATGGATTCATTCAGATCAGAAGGAAAGGACGCATGGAAGGGAAAATTGTATTTGTCACATGCACAGTATTGTGCACAGCTCCTCTGCAGCTCTACTTCCTGCTGCTGGTATTGAAGAACAGAAGAAGTTTTTATAGCTTGAGTCAAGACAGAGACCGAGACAAGTCTCCACACTCTCTGACAGAGTTATGGAGTTGGCTGACTGAGTCCGATACACTGCAGTCTGCCTCACGAAGCTGATGTTATCATGCACGCCCCGTACACTGATGATGTTGCAGGATACACTGGCGATGCATGGTGATGCCAGCAGGAACTATAAACGTGTACAAAATAAATAAATAAATAAATAAATGGGAAAAAAATCAGGAATTGAGGCGCCATTTGATAATTCGTGGCACCCCATTATTTTGCCCTCAGAACTGGTAAATACAGAGGAATTCAGTGCTACATGCCAAAAATTAGCATATTGCTAAAATTATAACTGACCTTGATTGATAAAGGCAATTCTTTTCTGAATAATAACTAAAATTAAGCTAATAATATATAGCACTGATCCAAAGAAAGAGCTGAATGCTGTAACCTGACCTTCCAAAACTAAAATTTTAACCTTGAGCAACACAGGACCTAATACTTACTACCAGCAATAACTTTCAACTGTCACTGATTTGAATTATTTTTATATATATTGTTCTGTCGCTTTTAAATGCTCTTCAATTAACAGGTACACTTAAAACATAATGAACTTAATAAATACTGCCAATAATTACTGTTATGGAATTCTTTTACTTGAGAAAATTTATGTTACACATTCCCTTATTCTGTCATTTCATCTAGTTAAGAATGGTTTGCTCTGTTTCTGGTAAGAACAATGGTGGTTGTGGGGGGAGTTGAGAGTTTATGTATCACACTCTGCTAATGAATTAAACTTGTTCTGACTCTGTATGATTAATCTCATGCTATGACGATAAATACATGTGGTTTGCAAGTTGTGAAAGAAATGCATTAATTTACTAGTTTGTGGTGTCAGAAGCAGCAAATATTCCATTAAATGTTAATGTCGATTCCACCCTTAAAGTGTATGTTAATACTGTTATTTTCTTCAAAATGAGGATATTGAGACAATCCACCCCCCATTTGGAACTTTGAACAAACAGGATCAAACTTACTTCAGTCATTAGGAAAATCTGGGGTAACTTTACTATAATTTGAATGAGTGAGCCTAATTATAGGCTTATGGATGGACAAAAGGATCCACCAAAAATAAGAAAAAGGGTGTTTTCCTACTCCTGGTGAGATCTTCTCAGTTTTAAAATGAAAAGAAAGAAATTCAGTTTGGTAGGTCATTCTTACTAACAGCAATAAACAGTAAAGACTTATGAGAAGACACT
>NC_056750.1:195367480-195447480 GCF_019279795.1 Protopterus annectens | reverse complement strand
AATACACCTGCCCAGCGCTTCCTGGAATTCATTAATTCCAATGCCCTGGACCAGCTCGTTCTTATCCCCACTAGAGGTAGCAACATCTTTGACCTGGTCATTACTAACATGGACAACTGTTGTTCTACACCAATAGTCAACTCCTCCCTGGTTAGATCCGACCACAAGCTAATCACCTTGGAAATCCACATCCCTCCCACCCACCCCCCACAAAGATAACCACCATGAAAAACTTCTTCAAAGCTAACTTTGAGCTCCTAAAAACAGAGGTGGCTAACTTCACAGCACCCATACAAATGGAGAATAGTTGCATGACAACCGAATCATACACCAATGCACTGTACGAACACGTACACAAATGCATGGATCTCGCCATACCAAATAGAACCAAGACACGCTCCTCAAAAAAAAGGAAGCCAATCTGGTGGTCATGTACCATAAACAAACTCTACAACAGAAGGAGGAATCTGATGCGGAATAAGGTGAAGTCCCAAGACTAGAAAATTTCCCTTATCAGCCTCAACAAACGTATGAGATCCCTCATCAAATCCTCTAAATCTAGCTATGAAAACAGAATTGCAGCAGAAAGTAAAGACAACCACAAGGCCTTCTACAGTTATGTACAGAATCTCCATGGCAATTCCCAGATTTGCTCTCAGCTACTGCACAATGGTACCTCCTATACCGAGCCAACAGATATTGCCAATATACTGGCTATCAGATTCAGTGCCAACTTTACCCCTCCCCCCCAAAGGACCAATCACAATACCAGTAGATTGCCAGGCACCCAGTATTACTGCTGCACAGGTTAAAACAGCACTGTCTAAGGCCAAGAATACAGCTTCTATGGGACCTGACAATATTTCCGGCTGTGTTCTATATGAACTACAGAGTGAACTGGCACCTCATCTTTGTGCCCTTTCAATGACAGCCTCACCTCAGGCTTTGTCCCTACCGAATGACGGACTGCTACAGTCATCCCTCTCCACAAGGGAGGAGTGGCTACAGACACCAGGAACTATCACCCCATTAGCCTGACGAGTCTGATAGGCAAAGCTATGGAATGCATCATCATGGAAATAATAAACAAGGATATAGGGAATCTCAAAACTCTGGATTCTACACAGTTTGGTTTTGTGAGGGGTAGCTCATGCCTGCTCAGCTTGGTTGACTTCTTTGAGTCAGTCACCAGAGCTGTGGATGAAGGCAAGGTGGTTCATACAGCCTACCTTGATCTGGCCAATGCCTTTGATACAATTCCCCACTTAGGAATCATAGAAATACTCACTAAGCTGGGCATCAACCCCTATATCACTAGGTGGGTTGCAAACTGGCTCACAGATAGAACCCACAGTGTGAAAGTAGCTGACTCCAAGTCAGACTGTCGACCAGTCATGAGTGGAGTCCCACAGGGTTCTGTCCTGGGTCCTCTCCTGTTTGGTATCTAATTCTCTGAAGTCCAGGCCAACACGAAGTGACTCTAACTGACGAAGTTCACAGACGATTGCAAGTGGGAGCTATTATTAACTCATCCTACAGAAAGACCTCAATGAGACCAGTGACTGGTGTCAGAACAATGGCCTTAAGCTCGGTGCCAAAAAATGTGTCGTAATCCCCCTTGGGAAAACCCAGTTCCCTTGATTTACCACATCAATGATAGTCCACTGAACAGAGAAGGCGTTATAAGAGATCTAGAAACACAGGTTGACAGCAACTTCTGTTTTTACCAACACATTGTCATTGTGGTCAGAATGTCCTTCTATGTGGCACATCTCATTACTATGGGTTTTGCATCCAGGAAGAAAGAGGTCATTGTCTTCCTCTACTCTTCCCTCATTGGGCCATCCATCGAGTACAATGCCCCATTTGGCATGTACCTCAATAGACATCTGCAACAACTGGAGAGGCTGCAGAAGTACCTCACAAAGAGGATCCTAGGCCTTAAACACTTGTCCTATTTGGACTGACTCAAAAAAATCCAACTATTCTCTTTCTCATATCACCTACTTGGAGGCGATCTCTGCTTGACTTACAAAGCCATGTCTGACCCGTCTCTGTTAGAAATGATACATCTAAAGAAACCCCAATCCCTCTGCACCACATGCTTCAGTGACCTTAACCTCATTACCACAATCAACAGAACATCCTGGAGGGACAGGTTCATAGCCCAGAGACTGCCCATGCTATGGAATAGACTTCCCATACATGTCACGCAGAGCACCTCACTGACCCTCTTCAAGAGAAATCTTGATGAGTGGATGGGCAATATAAAATTCACCTCAGGGATCACTCCAGTGGCTCTTCCTATGAACCTACTAGTGGACAAGTGACTTTAGTGTACGTATTTAATGTTGCAGTGAGTTTCTTCTTAATGAGGTGGATTGAAGAAGCCATCAGAGAACATTTTCAGGAGTTTTCCCCTTTTCTCTATTATAGTTTAACAATGGAGTTGGTATATATAATTTAGAGGGTGCCCACGAAAAAAAATTATTGTATTTTTTTAATCACTGCTTTTCGATATTCATATTTTGACAACTGAAGGAGCATGCTTAATTATCACAGCTAAACTTATCTGAAATTGTTAATATTTCTCCTGTTAATTTTTTAATTCCAGCATTTAATTTGTGTAGTTAGCATTTTGGAAGACATAATCAGAGTACAAATTAGATAAGTACGGTGGTGGTTTACTATCAAAATGCTGAATCTTAAAACAAAATCTATTTAATTGCCCAAACTGACATTTCGAATTTGCAAATGTCACTTTTACAGAATGTCAGAAATCACCACCTTGGCATCCATATTTGAACTTATTTGGAATGTCAAGAGGTGATGTCAGACCCTCAGGTACTTGTGCTGAAGCTGCCATAGGAATTACATGTCTACAGCACAAGTTTTTATAGTTTTGCAGGAGGGCAAGCCCCCTGCACCCCCACACCCCCTGCATATTATATATTCCAACTCTGAGATTGCACTCCAGTGAGGAAAAGGGTAAATTTCCTGATGCCTGCTGTAGTGTGATCTATTATCGGTACAGTTGATCCCCACATTAGCAAATACACTCTACCATTCAGTAATGAGGAATCAAACATTTCTGGATTGGCATTATGGAAAGTGGAAAAGATGCATTCAACCACCCCAGTTTCACTTAAGTACCATTCCACATTTTGATATTAAACCATGGTGACAATGCACAGCCTTGTCACACTCCTAGCCAAATCTCAAACCAGTCAGTTATTCCATATTTAGTTCTGTTATTTCTTGTTTTACATATCAAAGGAAAATAAGATGACCCAGTATCCTTATTATTCTAATAACGTCTCACTCATATTTATATTGCTTTATATCAAGCAATAAATCAGATGCAAATATTTCTTCTGTAACTCCCTTGCTTTCTTTATCATCTAACAACTTGATCTCCAGTGCCTTTTTCACTTCTAATACCAGGCCCTTTATTAGTGGAGTCTAGACTAGAACATCTTGAGCATTAGCTTGTTAATATATAAAAGAAGTGCAGTTGTTTGGTAATTTCAGCTGTCTTTAGCACTGCCTTTTTGTGGGATTGGACTATAAATTGATCTTTTGCAGTCTAATGGCTGCTGTTGTGTTTTCCAAATTGACTCGTAAATTCCAGGGTAACCTCATGATTTTGCAGTTTTGTAGGATTTTAAACAAATAGCTGTAGTTCTGTCATTTTCTACAACCTTAACAGTAAAAAGTTCTAGGGCCCAATTATAATGCTTGTCTCTTGATCAGAGAATGTACCATTACCTGTATTAGTGATGATAGGTTTATAGGTTCATAGGTTCATAGGTTCATACTAGGCTATCTGCCCGAGGGCATTTATAAGCCTAGCCCATAGCTTTGTGGCTTACACCACCCCTTTAGTTTGGAGAAACTATGCCCATTATTTTGCTGTGCCTCTGTCGAGCAGTGACACTGAGGTAACCCCTGGGGTGTATCTGCGATCTCCCATCCATTGGTCAAGATTCCTCTTGAACAAGGCCAGCGAGGTGCTCTGCCTCACATAAACCGGGATTTTGTTCCACAGCATAGGGAGTCTTTGGGTGATGAATCTATCCCTCCAGCACGTCCTATTAATAACCGTGTCGAGGTTTAAGTCTCCCGCCCTTGTGGCTCTGAGGGATCTAGATTTTTGAGATGAAGCATGTTCATCAAATCTGGGTTTGACATGGCCTTGTATGTCAGGCATAGGTCACCTCTGAGCAAGCGGTAAGCAACTGAATATAACTGGAGTTCTTTCAGTCGGGCAGCATAAGACAGATTTTTGAGACCCTTTATCCTTTTGGTGAGGAACTTTGTGGCCTCTCCAGCTGCTGCAAGTGTCGGGTCAGATACATTCCGAATGGGGCATTGTACTCGATCATTGGTCTGATGAGTGATGAGTATAGGGAGACTATGACTTCCCTTGATCTAGATGTGAATCCCTTCATGATAAGGTGGGCAATGTAGAAGGTCTTCCTAACTACTTTAGCAATATGAGTGTCGAATGAAAGGCTACTGTCAACCTGGGTTCCCAGGTCCCTAATAACTTCTTCTGTGTTCAGGGATTGCCACCTATATGGTAGCTATGGGTAACCTTATTTTTCCCGAAGGGTATGACTATGCATTTCTTGGCATTTAACTTTAGGCCATGGCTCTGGCACCAGTTATCCATTTCTGTGAGACCCTTCTGAAGGATATCTGTGTCGGATGTGTTTTCAACTACGGCGCCTAGTTTGCAGTCATCTGCAAACTTTGTCAGCCATAACCCTCCTGTGTTTGCTTGTACTTCAGAGAAGTAGATGCCAAACAAGAGTGGGCCCAGGACTGAGCCCTGTGGGACACCACTTGTGACAGGCTTTGAGTCTGACATGGCGCCAGCAACTCTGACCCTGTGGGTTCTGTCACTCAGCCAGTTTGCAACCCATCTTGTAATGTATGGGTTTACATTTAAGTTGATGAGTTTTTCAATGATACCCGAGTGAGGTATTGTATCAAAAGCCTTCGCCAGGTCTAGGTAGGCTGTATGGACTGCCTTTCCTCGTCAATGGCCTTGGTGACTGTTTTGAAAAAGTCAACCAAGTTTAGAAGGCATGATCTGCCTTTGACAAAGCCAAACTGGGTTGGATCCAAAGTCTGCAAGTTCCCTATGTCTTTATTTATGAGATCCATTATGATCCTCTCCATGGCTTTGCAGATAAGGCTTGTCAAGCTAATGGGACGGTAATTTCCAGGGTCGGTGGAGGCACCGCCTTTGTGGAGTGGGACCACAGTCGCTGTGCGCCACTCCTGGAGTAATGATCCGGAGGTGAGACTAAGATTAAACAGCTGTCCTAACTGTGGGTTTAATTCCTCATTGAGTTCATGGAGCACACAGCCAGGGACACCATCAGGTCCCATGGATGCTGTGTTCTTTGCCTTGGAGAGAGCAATTCTCACCTGGGCGTTAGAGATGTTTGGGGGCTACAATCATTTGGTATAGATATCTCTCCTTTAGGGAGGGAGAAGTTTGCACTGAACCTTTCAGCCAGTATGTTGACAATGTCTGTAGGATCAGTAATCTTCACATCATTTTGAACTAATTCTGAGCATATCTGGGAGTTTCCTCCTAGGTTTCTGACATAGCTAAAGAATGCCTTATGGTTGTCTTTAGACTCCTTAGCTATTTTTTCTCAAAATTAGCTTTGGATGATTTTATGAGAGCTTTTAGCTTTTACTTATAGTGATCAGCGGTGTCTTACCTTTTAAGGATTTTGCTCTATCTTGTAGTAGCTTTCTCCTTTTGTTGTAGAGTTTGTTTATGGCTGGGGTCCACCAGACTGGGCGCTTGCCTTTGGTACAAAGAGTCTTTGTTTTGCTTGGGATTGCCTGATCCATGCAGCCCTGCAGGTGCTGGTAGAAGGCATTTGTAAGTGATTCAGCGGTTTGAGTAATGTTAACCGCCGCTCAGGGGCCTTAAAGGAGACCACACTAGTCTTTAGAAGTGTGAAGTCGGCTTTCGAGAAGTTCTTTACTGTGGTCTTTTTCATTTCAGGTGGGGCGGGATGAGGACCTCCAGCGAGATTAGTTTGTGATCAGATCTCACCAGTGAGGGGTATACTTCCGGCGTTGAACATTGTGCTCCCATGTTCGTGATGATGAGATCAAGTATGTTTTCTCCTCTTGTGGGGATGGTGACTAGTTGTTCCATGGCATTTGAGTTTATGAATTCCAGGAACTTTTGGGCTAGAGTGTTTGGGCTTGAGTAGTGTTCCCAGTCTATATTAGGGTAGTTGAAGTCACCTAGTATGATTGTGTTCGGAGATACATTTATCCCCTCCAGTGTTTTCAGGAAGGCCATATGAGGTTCCTGAGTTTGCGAGGGTGGCCTGTAACATGCTACAAATTGCAGAGCAGTCTTGCCTATGGTTAATTGCACCTGGATGGTTTCCGATGCATCGTGCGATGCCACCAATCTTGAGGTGTGGGTGTCCTTGATGAATATGGATACCCCTCCTCCTTTCTTGGTATTGTCCAGGTTTTGGGGCCGGAACGCATGATATGAGGTAAAACCTGATAGTGCTGGGGTGCTCTCAGGAGCCTTGAACCAGGTTTCTGTCACAGCACAGACATCGATGTTCTCCATACTGTTTGTCTTAAATAAGTCTGTATATTTCTGCTACCCCTTCATAATGCCCCCTGCTTGTGCAAGGTCACTCCCATCTTTGTCCTTCATCTTGTCTATGTTTACTTGGAAGTGTCTTCTGATATCAACAATTTTCTTGAAGAAATCTCTTTATCTTTTCTATTCTATTATCTTCTACCAGTTCCTTAAACTTTTTGAAATGTACCTCCCTATCTCTTCTTGATATTTTCTGAAAATCTGAATTCAGTTTAACATATTTTCCTCTCTATTACCCTTTGCTCTTCTTCTTTCCATGGCTACTACTAAAGTCTCACCCGACAGTCATCTGCCTTTATAAGATACTTTCTATTTAGAATGTGTGTTACATCTCACAGACATTATCATAAACATCTGACCCTAGTTCTTCAGGCACTCTTTCCACTACATCTAGCCCTTACATTTGTTGATCACCTTCACTACATACTGGTAAAGAGTTGGCATGGAAGTTTTTCTTCTTTTCTTTAATTTAATTCTAAACTTGGTTAAAAGAAACCAATGTTCTCTCTCTCCCTCCCTTTCATTCTCTGTATACATATATATATATATATATATATATATATATATATATATATATATATATATAATACATATTTATTTATACATGCATATATATGTCATTGTCACATCAAACATCAAATGCTCTTATGAACATATGTAAAAAGGTTGAGCATTTTAGAATGAATCTAAAATGACAGCAAATAAACAAAATTTAAACTCTTGTCCCCCCTGCATCCTGACACCACTGTTAATTATATAGATCAACCCCAAGACTGCACAACAGTGGCGGAAGGGCAAATTGCCTTACCCTGCTACAAAGCAGTCTCATAGAATATGCAGCCAGCAAAAACTCCACGCATAAGAATGTTCACTCATATGAGGTTTCACTTTTATTTACAGGTTGAAAATGTGCTCACTCATATGACCATTTGCTCGAATGACCTGTAACCATAACTATATCTATATCTATATCTGTATCTATATTTGTGTGTATGTATTTATTTATGGTTGTGTGCATGTCTGCCGTGTGCAGTGCGTGTATGTATTTGTCTGTGTGTGTGTGTGTGTGTGTGTGTGTGTGTGTGTGTGTGTGTGTGTGTGTGTGTGTGTGTGCATTCGTGCTTGTGTACGTGAGTACGCACGTGTGTGTGTGTGTGTGTGTGTGTGTGTGTGTGTGTGTGTGTGTGTGTGTGTGTGCGTGTGTGTGTGTTTGTGTGTGTCTGTGTTTTATTTTTGCATTTCATTTCCAGCTGGTATGACATGGTATGATGTTATATAAAACCAGCACAGCATAATAAATAGGATTTATAGGGATACACTGTGGATCTGTGCTGTGCATGTGCAGTTAGGGTGTGTAGCACAACATGGTAAGAGTAACTGTAGATGGAACAGTAAGGCACATTCAGTAAACCTTTACTGCTCTCCTGTGATATAATAACAATGATAGCAATTTTAACCAGGTAAGCCCATTAGATGCACATTCCATTTTCAGGGGTGACCCTAGAGCGATGCTTGATTAAGTAGTTTGTACAAGGTCACACAGGAAACAAATGACAGCTAAGGAAATCAAACCCTGTATCACAAGAAAGACAACTCACAGCCTTTCCAGTTGTCAGATATACTGATTAGCACTAGTGATGCCTTACCTCACTAAACTGAACAAGTCTCACAGAACAATATGTAATGCTTGCAAATAAGAGCTGCACAGTAAATACTTTGGAGCATGTCTCGCACCATACCTATTGAAAGCATTGTGGAAAAAACTCCCTAAAACTATGTTGTCCAGTGGTAGAGGTGCCCTTAAATGTGGCCATCCTACAACAGTAACAGCATTCAATAGAAAAATGGGGTATAGTATACTATTAAAGGTGGCAGACAACAAATAGAGAGAAGCATACAAAGAAAATTCAAAGGACAGATTGCAAGGTGCAGATGGGAAGGCACGCTTTTTTTTTTGAAAAATAGCCCCTTTATTGATATAATTAGAGAAGTTATAATGGGTATGGAAGGTAAGGGAAGGGAAAACAGAGTGTGACTAGATGGGGTTGGAGAGCTTGTGGGTGAATGCAAACACTAAACACTAAAGATTACAGGGCATGGTTGTATGCATGAGGCTGGCTTAACAAGAAATTGATGTATAGATACAGAAGGTGTGAACAAGTGGTGATGGGAATGGTCAGAAAATATACACATGATACAGGGCATGATGCAATTCAAATGTAGTGACATCTAGGCTGGGATATTGGCTGCAGTGGAGCTGCTATTCTAGCCTACATGACAACTTAATGAGATCCATCACCAGCTAATGGTCCAGGCTGACTGATATCATGGCCATGGTCACCTCATAGTGGAGTGATGACAGAGACTAGCCTGTTCAGTGAATCTGCTCTCTGTTTCAAGAGGCACTTTTTGTATGCCAGTCTTCAGGCAAGCTCATGCTGCAACACAGTCTTGGCCAAATGGTCTAGCAGGGTCTTTCACACACAGCTGTGCAAATCTTTTTTGTGGAGCTTCCTGTATGTGATGAGCAAAATGTCCCTGCATGAAAGAACCTTCACTCCTCACTGGTGAGGTGGTCCCAGCATCATCACTTCACCAGACCCAATTTGGCCTGCAAAAAGTGATGAGCTGTGGTAGAGGTACCTAAGGATTGACTAATAGCCTGCATATGGGAGACACAATGGGTAAAGTGACTCAAGTATAATATGCCATGATATATGAGACACAATAGGTAAAATAATTCAAATATAATATGCCATGATACGGGAGACACAGTGGGTAAAGTGACTCAAATATAAAATGCCATGGTATGGGAGACACAATGGGTAAAGTGACTAGAGTATAATATGCCATGATATGTGAGAGACAATGGGTAAAGAGACTCGAGTATAATATGCCATGGTATGTGATTGAAAGACAGTATAAGTGCACTGCAAATCATCAACAAATCTTACTCATCATTCTGTGTGATAAGTCTTTGTTACCTCCTGCAGTAGTCCATCCACTTAAACTGTCTCATGTAATTAAGGCAGTGGCAAATCGTGTACCTTGGTTCCTGGGTTGTTTTAAAGCCATTGAACACATTCACTGTACACACTTTTTTTTTCAAGGGGGAGCATAAATGTACATGCTCTTTTAGATTTGTCTTCCTGATTAAAGACCATTCAAACTGCTGTTATTACAATCCATCAATGTCTATACCTATCTTTTAGAGCTACTTGACTGTGTTTGCCTCAAATGTCTAATTGTAATAAAAAAGATTATATTAAATTAGTCCAACTTGTTTTTGACAAAGGCACACTAGTTCTGCAAAGCCAAACTAAGGCTGATTAACAAGATCATAACAGCAGTAGTAGCTATTCTCATCCACTGACAGTTCCCTACAAAACAATTATACCACTCTGTTGACTGTTTGCACCTCAGATGTCTGACTGTGGTACAAACTAATAATTATAGACATAATAATGCATTTCATGTTACTTTCATGCAATCAGATAGCAATCAAAGTATTTCAGCTTATTTCATACAAATACTCATTATTCCTGAAAAACTAGACTGTTTAAACCAATCAAATAACAAGAAGATAAGTCACTTTCATCTACAGCTGCACCCACATCCACCCAGTATTCATACCTACTTTGCTGTTTACACATCCTTGATTGTTGTAAAAAATAATGTCTCTTTGGCTCTTAGAACAGGAATCAAGACAAAACTAAGAAAATAATGATAAACAAAAGCTAGAAATTAGGGAGAGAGTTTAAATATTGCTATTATATAGTTTGAAAGTTACTAGAATAAAATTTGTTGCATTAGCATGCATTTATTGAAGAAAGTGGAAAATGAAACCCAAACATTGGTCATTTAGTGATTTACCATAAAAACACAGATCTTATCAGGAACAAACCAAACATTGGAGGCAAAATCAGGGGCATCTGGTAAGCTCAGAGACAATAGAGATCTATTTAATTTCAACATTGCTTCACAAAAACAGATAATCCAACTTATTCTACACAAATGTGAATCAGTCCTGCAAAGCCAGATTGTTAGCTAAGCAAATGACAACAGGGCAAGTTAATTTTATCCACAAACAGCCTCTCCTCCACCCAGCAGTAATAACCAGCTTTGCTGTTTACGTCACATTTGGCAGTGATAAAAGATAACACCTCTCAATCTCTATGTGCAATAATCAGTGACAAATCTAAGGAATAATGCAGTACATGGCTAAAAATCAGGGCTGGATTCTATACATTGTTATTATATGCTTAGAAAATTTCTAGAATAATTGTTATAGTGTCATGCATTTTACAAAGATGAAGTATGTCATTATTGAGTTACTCCAATTCTTGGAGATTTGCCAGAAAACCACAAATGCTATGAGCAGCAGATCAAAAGAGGCAAATTCAGGGACAGTCTGTGAAATTTGAAAATGTATCAACTTGGTTTCACAAATGCAGTTTGGGCACAAACTAGTTTGTCAAGAACCATTTAAGTGGCTAAGGTAGTGGAGGGTAGGGTAGGAAGGGAGAGTTAGGATATTGAAAAGGGTTTAGTGGGGGTTGGGAGAGTAACTGTGATAAGGAATAGAGATTTTGAGTAAGTAAGGTTATTAGGGGTTAAGTTTGAAGGAGGAAGATTGAGGAGTAAGTGAGGTAAACATAGGGTGTTGTTTAGGATATTTATATGAGTTTAGCTGAATTGGGAGATCAGTTTTGGCATAAATGTATAGTGCCAAATTATATGTCTGAGATGACCTGTGGGTAGCTGGAGTACAGGTAGGCCTTGGATAATAGAGGGGGCAAAGTGGTTCTGGGTGAGTGATATCAGTTCCCCTCCTTTTTGTTCCTCAAGTGTAGCATTGGGGAAAGAGATACAGGGTTATTTAAGGCAGTGAGACTGGTTGAAGGGGTATAACT
Source organism: Protopterus annectens (assembly GCF_019279795.1). NCBI lineage: Eukaryota > Metazoa > Chordata > Ceratodontiformes > Protopteridae > Protopterus > Protopterus annectens. The sequence goes on along the minus strand of NC_056750.1, from coordinate 195,435,906 downwards.
GGTAGGGTGGACATGTGGTGTTTGTGCAGAATGATGGTAGTAGATGGCAAAAAAAGGGGGGGGGGGAAGAAAGGAGGGCTTCTTGGCTGCAGTGGGCAGTTTTTCAATGGGGTCCTGTAAGCACTGTCTTTTGGTCTGGCACATGGCAGGGTTGTTGAGGATGGTAGGCTGCCCGGCTAGCATGGAGAAGTTTAAGTAGGTCTGGAATGGGGCTTAGTGGCAACGTGGTGAGCAGCATCTGGCAATTGTGTTTAGGCAATCATTGGTAGTGCAGTGGTAATGGTTTGATGGTAGAGGGAGGCCTGGCTGGTGAGAGTCTCTGCTTGGGGTTTACTGTCATTTTCCATGTGGGAAAATGGCCACGAGTAACGGCTGTCATGTCGCGCATGTGCAGTAGGAGTAACGGTGTTTAGTGTGTTTGGTGCGGCTTCCACTGGGTCAGAGTATTGATATCTATGGGAATTGTGTTCTCAATGTGCTCTGATATGTGAAAATAAGTGCAAATGTTTTTTGTTGTATTTTTGCTGTATGTCACCTTTTGCCAACTATTATTAATAGATATCTATGCTACATAACCTGATGATTTGTACTTTTTTGACCTGTGAAACTGAACTGTGTAATATGTGATTTGTAATTGTTTGGCCTGTGTAGAACTGCCTAAAATGTATCTGGAGCTTTTCTCCCCGGGCCTCTGCTGAAAAAGGACCTGTGTCCAGTTATTGCCTCATATTTTGATCTATCCATCATAAAATTAATGGTTTTCTGGCAGTTGCTAGGATGATTGGGTGGTTAAAGTCACAAAATAATGACATGTGTTTGAGTTCATATTTCATATCCTTCAGACAAGGTATGTTAAGACAGATACTGTTATGGCAGGGTGGGAATCTAGTGACCTTCTAAGTTTATAACAGCAATATTTAAAATCCATCCCCTGATTTTGTTATGCATTGTCCAGATTTGTTGCATTAAGAGGTTATAAAGGTAGTGGGGAGCATAATGGTTAAGGTTTGCTTCACAAATGTAAAGTACAGGGTTTGATTCACACTTTAAGGACACACTTCAATTACTATGTGTGTGACACTGGAATGGGTGGGGGTGTGTACTGTGATCATTCTATGTGGGAAGTTCTGGAGTTTCTGAGTGTGGAATTGGTGTCTTTGATGCACACGGAGGCAGATTTGTTGTTAGGGGTTGGCATACTGGTTAAGGCATTTGTCTCACAAATATAAAAAAAAAATAGCTAGATAAAAGTGATTTGCAAGGACAGTTAGCCTAACTATTACTTAAATGGCAGTTTGGCAGTTGGAGTAGAGAATTAAAGCCCTGAGCAGTAGTTTTTGTGAAACAGGAATTTGATATCTTCATTGGTCAACAGCATTGTCTTTTGCAACAGACTTAACCCATCACGAAATTCCAGAATGGCAGGGCTTGTGTTTGCATCTATTATCGAAGGATTAGGAGACTTGAAGATAACATATTGGTTAAAGTATTTACTTCACACATGCAAGATGCACATTGAAGGGAATTGTTTATTTTTTCTCTCTCTCGTAATACTGTTTTCTCTTTTCCTAGATGGCTGGAGCATGAGCTTTGAGGGAGAAATGAGCAGCTATTGTTGCGCAAGCTAAAGGATTGTTCCAAGAGGCAGAGGTGGAGCATCCAGTGGCAACAGAATCCAGTGCATCCCAGGGGAAGAGGATAGTTGGGGAATTGAAGAACCAGGCATCGACTGGCAGCTCAGCATGGGCAAAGTGGCCCCAGAAGTCGGTGACACTATGGCCACAGTGGAGATGATTCCTGGAGAAATTAATAAAGATGTTGGTAAAGTTAATGACACTTTACTGGGAGTATATGAAGGTGGGGGCAGAGTCTTTGGGATGTAGATGGTAGTACATCAAGGGAGGAATGTCAGGATGAAGTAATAGGAGCAGTGGGTGATCAGACTTTATTGCAGGTATGGCTCAACATGTTCGGGAAAGAGTAGCTGAAGTGGGGGTAGGGTTAACAGCAGTTTGGGGTTTAGCTCAGGCAGTGCAGAATTTCAGCATGAGATCAGTTCTGGTTTTGGGATGCATCCCGGTGATTGTTTAGCTACACAGGCATGCATTAATGGGGAAGGTGGTGTCTTTTTGACACTGCATATTCCAACATCGATGAAAGAGAAGATATGAAAAGGCTAATATATTGATATTTTTTACTTGATCGATGCAGAAGGGGTGCAGTGCTTGTTGGCAGGATAATACAGCAAATACCAAGGTCCTGTTAGCAGCCTTAGTGGCCTTTGGAAAATAGAGACCAGGCATTCAACAGGCTAGGACATGGGAGAATTGGGTGCTAGGTTTTGAATACTATATTAAAGTGTAGCTTGAGAAAAGCACTTCATTGGCTTTACCATTGTTAGTGTATTTTCTCACAATTCAGAATGCTCAAAGGCTGCGAGCAGGTAATGCATGGCTCTGGTATGTCCAGCATTTTTGTAAAAGAAAGGGGTCAATGAGGCACTCAGATGGGTGGTTAGACTCCTCCATATTTGGTTAGCTATTATGATGGATAATATGGTGGGAACTCCTAGATGGGGTAGAGTAGGGGTTGAAGGTTTAGGTGTGTGTTGGGCATTCAGTGCAGGGCAGCGTGCATGGGTGACTTGCCCTTTTTCACACAGTTGTAACTGTGCAGTGGGACACTCAGCTCTTCAGTCTATCAGATGGGAAAGTAGGTTGAGGGCATAGGATCATCTGCATTGGGGGTGGGGCCTGTGTTTCCTGCATTACAGGTGTTGCAGGAGTTTCGTGGCATAGTAATTTTCGAGAATAAAGAGGAGGATTCACATTTCATGGTCAAAGAGGAGGGTCAGGTTTATCAATCTCCTATTAAGGTGCAGGTGTTGAGACGTGCTTTAGGACTTTCTAGATGGGAAGGTGGCAGCAAAGTTAGTGTTGGTATTTTATAAAGGGTTTTCAATTAAGTCTGGGTTTTTTGGTGATGGTTTACTTTGTAAAAAAATTTGTTTGATGTGAGGAAGGAAGGATATTTTAGAAGGTTTGATATGGAAAGAAATTGAGGTGGGGAGGGTACTGAGGCCATTTGTTTGCTTCCTTTTTGTTAATTTTAAGGTGTCACCCCTGGATTTGGTCCCTAAGAAGTCACCGGGTGAATTTCGGTTGATTCATCATTTGTCTTATCTGGAGGGGAATTCAGTTAATGATTCTATTTCCATAGATGGCTCAAGGGTTAGGTATTCATGGAAATTATTAAAGGATTTACAGACCTGTGGTTAGTTAAAATAGACATTGAATCAGCCTTTAGAATTTTACCGGTGCAGCAAGAAAAATGGCCATTATTAGGCATGATGATTGGCAACAAGTTTATTTTGACAAAGTCATGCCAACGAGGTGTTTGGTGGCTTGTACCACTATTGAAAGGGTTAGTACTGCACTGTATTGTATTTGATGCCAACGAGGTGTTTGGTGGCTTGTACCACTATTGAAAGGGTTAGTACTGCACTGTATTGTATTTGATGCCAACGAGGTGTTTGGTGGCTTGTACCACTATTGAAAGGGTTAGTACTGCACTGTATTGTATTTGATGCCAACGAGGTGTTTGGTGGCTTGTACCACTATTGAAAGGGTTAGTACTGCACTGTATTGTATTTGATGCCAACGAGGTGTTTGGTGGCTTGTACCACTATTGAAAGGGTTAGTACTGCACTGTATTGTATTTGATGCCAACGAGGTGTTTGGTGGCTTGTACCACTATTGAAAGGGTTAGTACTGCACTGTATTGTATTTGATGCCAACGAGGTGTTTGGTGGCTTGTACCACTATTGAAAGGGTTAGTACTGCACTGTATTGTATTTGATGCCAACAAGGTGTTTGGTGGCTTGTACCACTATTGAAAGGGTTAGTACTGCACTGTATTGTATTTGATGCCAACGAGGTGTTTGGCGGCTTGTACCACTATTGAAAGGGTTAGTACTGCACTGTATTGTATTTGATGCCAACGAGGTGTTTGGTGGCTTGTACCACTATTGAAAGGGTTAGTACTGCACTGAATTGTATTTGATGCCAATGAGGGGTTTGGTGGCTTGTACCACTATTGAAAGGGTTAGTACTGCACTGTATTGTATTTGATGCCAATGAGGTGTTTGGTGGCTTGTACCACTATTGAAAGGGTTAGTACTGCACTGTATTGTATTTGGCAACAAAAGATGGGTTCTCTAAAGCAGGTTCATTATTTTTTATTGATAGCTGTAGGGCTTGCAGAAGTGTTGGATGGTATGCAGATGTTTTTGGACATTTCTGAGGACCGGGGTATGCCATTGGCTATGAAGAAATTGCAGGGTCTGGCCAAGGCCCTGAAGTTTTTGGATTTGCTGGTAGATGCGGGATGGGAGATGTTCTGCCTTCTGATGGATAAGATGCAGTGATTGAAGGTGAAGATCACATGATTGGTAAATAAACAGAAGGTTTGTATCAGGGAGGTCATGGAGCTGCTGGTGTTCATAGGTTCATAGGTTGATAGGTTGGAACTAGGCTATCATCCCTAGGGTCTATACAAGCCTAGCCATAACAATTCCCTGGCTATTTCTTCCCACAGTATTTACTTCCCTGGACCCCTGTCTAGCAGGGCGACTGATGTGATCCCCGGGGTGAATTTCCTATCTGCCATCCAATTGTCAAGGTTCCTTTTGAAGAGGGCCAAAGAGGTGCTCTACTTGACATATATGGGAAATCTATTCCAGAGTCTGGAGAGTCTCTGGGACAGAAAGCTATCCCTCCAGCATGTTTTGTTCATTGTGATGACAAGGTTAAGATCTCTGGAGCATGTGTCTCTGAGGGATTGGGATTTCTTTAAGTGTAGCATGTCCAACAGCTCTGGGTTTGACATGGCCTTGTATGTTAAGCAGCCATCACCTCTGAGTAGATGATATGCAGTGGAGTATAGCTGGAGTTTTTTTAGATGGTCAGCATAGGGCATCTGCTTTAGGCCTGTGATTCTTTTAATGAGGTATTTCTGCGGTCTTTCCAGTTGTTGCAGATGTCTTGAGAGGTAAATAGCAAACTGGGTGTTATATTCTATAATGGGTCTAATGAGGGATGAGTACAGTGGGACAATGACCTCCTTTTTTCTGGATGAAAAGCCCTTAGTGATAAGGTGTGCCACATAGAAGGATTTCCTGACTGTTGTGGTGATGTGGTTATCGAAGGTGAGACCACTGTCCACCTGTGTCCCTAAGTCTTTTATCATACTTTAGGTGTTTAGTGTACTGCCACCTACTTAGTAACTCACGCGTACATGTTTTTCCCAAGGGGATAACTATACATTTCTTGGCATTGAGCATAAGCCCATGGCTCTTGCACCAAGCATCTGTTTCTGTAAGGACCTTTTGTAGAATATCTACATCATATGGGGATTCAATAATGGCTCCCAGTTTGCAGTCATCTGCAAACTTTTTTTTAGCTAGAGTCCCTTAGTGTTGGCCTGTACTGCAGAGAAGTAGATGCCAAACAACAGCGGTCCCAAGACTGAACCCTGAGTTACTCCACTTGTCACTTGTCTGGAGCTGGATTTGGAGTTGGCTACTTTTACAGTGTGGGTTCTCTCAGTAAGAAACCCATTGAGTGACGTAGGGATTAATGCCCAGCTTAGTAAGTTTATCTATGATTCCAGAGTGGTTCATAAAGTTTGCTTTTTGGGTGGTGCACCCTGGCCATACTTTCTGTAGATCTGCGACACTTTTGTTAAAGGGATGGAAAAGTAAATACCATTGGGTAAGGATTGGCAAGATGGTGTGGGAAGATTTAGCATTCTGGTTATCATTTTTGGATGAATTCAATGGTATTTATTTTGGCAGGAATTGGTTTGGCGAAAGTGAATTGAGATTTTTCACAGATGCTGTGGGGGTGGTGGTGGTGGTCTGGCACGGGACCATATTTTGGTGGTGAATGGTTCATAGGTCATTGGCCTGATAACTGGTGGGAGGAATGAAAGTAGGATTTTGCATTTTTAAAATGGATGCCTATTTGGGCTGCTTCGGTGGTGTGACCGGCAAAACCGCGTGGTAGGAGAGTGATATTCTATTCAAGCAATATAGCTGTAGTACGGGTGTTGCAGTCAATGTCAGAAAAGTCTAGATTGTTATTGTTGGTATTGTTGGCATTGAGGAAATTAGTTTTGTAGAGTTTGTTGATTCATTTTTATTTTACAAGTGTTCATCAGCCGTGTGCATAAATGGGATTGCTGACCGTTTGTCTAGTCTTCAGTCTTGCAGGTTCCCGTGATTAGCGCCAGAGGCAGCTATGGAACCAATAGTGTTGCTGGACAAGGTGTGGCAAATTGGGCTGAGGTGATGAGGAGATTGATTCAGCAGTCCCCTGCAATCTCTACAAGGAAGGCTTATGGTAGGGCTTTATTTGAATTTGACAAATTTGTTTTACAGTTTCCAGAAGAAGAAGGGGTTTGGTCTGAGGAGCTTTTATTGTGGTATTTAGCTTTGGCCTGGTTGAAAGGAAAAGCAGTCAAGTCAATTAGAGTGAATTTGGCTGTTATCATCATATTTGCATGGGTGGTAGGTTTATAAGACTTTACAAAATCCTGGACAGTAACTCATATGTTGAAAGGGTGGGGCGAGGATGCAGGTTAGAGGGGGGGGAGGATAGGCAATGGTCAGTGAAGAAGCAGGCCATTAAGGTATTAAGTTGATGAAAGGAAGATCAGAAGATTATAATTTGTGGGTGAGATTGGTTATATGGTTATATAAGGTAGCATTTAAGGTCTTAGAATTGTTGGGGTTGCTTGTATGTCAAGATGTTGTCATTTTTCTCATGGCAGTGGAGGTATGGTTGCTATGGTTGCGTAGATCCAAAAATGGATCATTTGGGTAAGGGGATTCAGATTGTTTTGGAGAAGGATGTCAATGAGTTGCTGTGCCCAGTGGGTGGATTAGAAGGTTACAGCATTCTCATACTGGGAGTCTGCAGGAATTAGTTTTTTTATTTGATCAAAAGGGGTTAGGGTGGTATCAGCCAACTCATTTGTTGTGGTTATGAGGAAGGCATTTCAGTAGCTGGGTTTTTACAGTGAAGGATTTGCTACTCATTCATTTTGAATTGGGAGGGATTCTGACTTAATGAGAGAGGGTTGGTCAGTGGAGGTTATTAAGAGGGTGGGTCAGTGGTCTTCTCAAGCTTTTATGTTAGATAAGAGGTTGAATTGATATATTATATTTATATACTAGAAAGGCTCACCCAGACTCTGCTACACTTTGCTGTGAAATAAAGGTTAGTTTGCTTTTTATTTGTTGTGTTACTTTATTGCCTTTTTCTATTTTGAATACTGTGATTTGTTTTATCTAGCTTGTATTTTACTTAGATTCTGCTTTTAACTGCATTTAACACTTGAAAAGAGACCACAGATCTGTCTTTTGTGAGTCAGGCAGAACTTTTTCCCCACCCGGTTACTGTAGTGTTCTTAAACATCACTGTCTTTCTAGTTGCCTTCCCTTTATGTTAATTTGACCATATATCTCATTTCCTCTCTGTTTTTACTGGCTTGTGTGAGAAAGCACACCATTATCATTTTGTGAAATCACTCCCCTTCAACTATTTAAATTTATTGGCCATCCTACTATATTCCATAGTACCAGAATACAAAAGTGACCACCCCCTTTCAATCTACATTGCTGTTTTAAAAATAGTGACTCTCCAATAAAACTTAACTTTTTAAACAGGTAAAACTTAAGTTACTTACTTTCACATCTAACTCCTCTAGTGCACACTGCAGTGTTCAGGATAAACCTTTTTTTTTCATCTTATCTTTAAGCATCCCTGTGACTAGCACTTGCTTTATAACCTGCTGGAAAGCACTAGGAAGTCTTAAACTGATACAAGCACTCAACTCTCCTTGTCAATAAGGAGAAATTCATCGTAGGCACTAAAAAGCCTATAATTGCAAAATACCTTGCTAAGGTAAGGGAAAACAGCTCTTGTACATTACAAAAAAAAAAAAAGCACCAAACCAGGCATGTCCAAGGGTCAGCTTCCGGTGATTTCTCCTGTCCACCTGGTGAATCTGGGCATACTGGTGCAATGCAGCAATTGCCTCGTACACAGACAACCCTCTCCTCTTACCACCCAACACTACAACCTGCAAGACATGCATTTACATAGCCAAACTGAAAGCAAAGCTCTCTCCACCCAAGATTGTGCTAGACAGTCAAGAGGAGAAGGTTAACACCCACACTACACCTCAAGCAACACACAGCCCTTTTAAACCCACACCACCAACACCCACACATAGCAACACTAAACTCACATATGTGGAGGCCCTTAACATTAACCTGCCCAAGCAACAAGGACCTCCAAAGCTGAAACGCAAACAAACACCAATCACAACCAAAGTGTCACATAGCTCACAACACCAGTATGCCACCCAACAACAGCCCCTAAGGCAAGACAACGTACCCGACACTTTAGTCATAGGTGACTCTATAGTCAGGCACACTGATGTCCCACTCACCAGGCTAAACAAGGAGAAAATTACAGTCAACTGCCTGTCAGGTGCCAGGATCTGCCACATAACACATGCACGCAAGTCACTCCACAGCAAGGACAGATATGACTCTGTCATTGTCCATGTTGGAGTGAACGACTTTATATGTACCTCCCTGGACTACATGAAAAGAAACATGGAAGAGCTCTCGGATCATGTGGCCCAGGCAGGTATGACCCTAGCCCTGAGTAGCATCCTGCCTTTGCCCAGAATGATACCACAATATAAGGACAAAATGACTGACTTCAACTAAGCATCTGGTGTCATTCAAAGGGGATCCAGTATCTGTCTGCCTGCGATGACATGATTGACAGACCATGATGCTTTGCCAGAGATGGTCTGCATCTGTCACCCCTGGGATTCAGGTTACTGGCTAAGGCTCTTGACAAACCTATAGTGCCTTTTTTAGGCAAAGTTCAAAGGACAAAACCACCACCGTAACAGGTACAAGAATGCAAAATCTGAATGGTACGCTACTCAGTGCTAGAAGTCTAAACCTCAAAATGCAATCTCTTGAGGCACTCCTAAAAATGGAGAACATTGATATCTGTGCAGTAACTGAGACCTGGTTCAAGGCTCCAGAGAGCACCCCTGCAATACCAGGCTACAACTCTTACCACACTTTTCGGCCACCAAACCAGGGCCAAAACACTAAAGGTGGAGGAAAGTGTCCATATTCACCAAGGATATTCACAACACCAGGCTAGTTGCCCAACACAACGAGTCTGAAATTCTCCAGGTAAGCCTGTAATCCAAATTGTAGCTTGCTACAGATCTCCCACCATGCCCCAAGATTCTCACTACACCTTTCTAAACATACTGGAAAATATTAAGATACAACCAAACACCTTAATACTGGGTGATTTCAACTACTCTGCCATTAACTGGGAAAACTACTTGTGTACCAACACCTTTGCCCAACGGTTCTTGGAATCCTTAGTCTCACCAGGGGCTCTAATATCCTAGACCTGGTCATTACCAACATGGGAAATCGATCCTCCACACCTACGGTCACCCCCTCGTTGGTCAGGTCTGACCATAAGCTAATCACCCTTGACATCCACATCCCACCCCCATCCCCAGTAAGGAAATCTCCATAAAAAACTTCTCCAAAGCCAACTTCCTGCTACTCAAGTCAGACGTGACAAACTTCATGACACCCATGCAGACAGGAACTGAAAGTCTGACTGCTGAATCCTACACTAAGGCACTGTAAGAGCACATCCACTCATGCATGAATCGTGCCATCCCCAATAGAACCAAGATGCTCTCCTCCAAAAAATGGAAGCCAATCTGGTGGTCCCTTGCCATAAACAAACTTTACAACAAAAGGAAGAAACTGTTGCAGAAAAGAGGAAAATCCCAGGATGCAAAAATCGCCCTTACCAGCCTCAGTAAGCAGCTGAGATCCCTCATAAAATCTTCCAAAGCTAGTTACGAAAATAAAATTGCCAAAGATTCCAAAGACAACCACAAGGCATTCTATAGCTATGTCAAGAATCTAAATGGCAATGCTCAGATCTGCTCTGAGCTACAACAGAATGGCGTTAAATATACTGATCCCAAAGATATTGCCAATATCCTGGCAGATGGATTCAGTGAAAACTCCACCCCCTCTCACCCCCTAAAGGGCCCATCTCAATACTGAAAGATTGCCAAATTCTGGTAATAACGGCCACACAGGTAAAAAACGCACTCTCCAAAGCTAATAATACAGTATCCATGGGACCAGATGACACCCCAGGCTGTGTACTACATGAACTACAAAATGAACTGGCACCTCACAGAAGTGTCATGTTTAATCATAGCCTCACCTCAGGCGTTTTACCCACTGAGTGGTGCACAGCTAGAGTTGTCCCACTCCACAAAGGGGGATCCACCTTGGATCATGGGAACTACCACCTCATCAGCCTGATGAGCCTGATCTGCAAGGCCATGGAATGTATTATCATGGAACTTATAAAGAAAGACATTGGCAACCTTCAAACACTGGACCCCATGCAGTTTGGGTTCATGAAGGGCCGATCTCTTCTCCTGAACCTGATTTACTTCTTCAAATCAGTCTCCAGAGTTGTGGACAAGGGTAAGGTGGTCCACACAGCCTATCCTGACCTCGCCAAGGCCTTCTACACCATTGCCGACTCTGGAATCATAGATAAACTCACTAAGCTGGGCATTAATCCTTATGTCACTCGATGGGTTGCCAACTGGCTTACTGACAGAACCCACACTGTAAAAGTAGCCGACTCCAAATCCAGCTCCAGACAAGTGACAAGTGGAGTACTTCAGGGTTCAGTCCTGAGCCTGCTCTTGTTTGGCATCTACTTCTCTGAAGTACAGGCCAACACTAAGGGACTCTGGCTAACAAAGTTCGCAGATGACTGCAAACTGGGAGCCATTATTGAATCCCCAAATGATGTGGATATTCTACAAAAGGGCCTTACAAAAACAGATGCTTAATGCCAGAGCCATGGGCTCAAGCTCAATGCCAAGAAATGTATAGTTATCTCCTTTGGGAGAAAACATGTACCTGTAAATTACCACATAGGTGGCAGTACACTAAACACCGAAAGTGTGATAAGAGACTTAGGGACACAGGTGGACAGTGGTCTCACCTTCGATAACCACATCACCACAACAGTCAGGAAATTCTTCTATTTGGCACACCTCATCACTAAGAGCTTTTCATCCAGAAAAAAGGAGGTCATGGTCCCACTGTACTCATCTTTCATTAACCACATTATAGAATACAATGCCGTGTTTGGTATGTAACTCTCAAGACATCTGCAAAAACTGGAAAGGCCGCAGAAATACCTCACTAAAACAATCACAGGCCTAAAGCAGATGCCCTATGCTGACCGTCTAAAAAAACTCCAGCTATACTCTGTCGCGTATCATCTACTCATAGGCGATCTCTGCTTAACATACAAGACCATGTCAAAACCAGAGCTGTTGGACATGCTACACTTAAAGAAATCTCAATCCCTCAGAGACACACGCTCCAGGGATCTAAACCTTGTCATCACAATGAACAAAACATGCTGAAGGGATAGGTTCCTGACCCAGAGACTCCCCAGACTCTGGAATAGACTGCCCATACATGTCAAGCAGAGCGCCTCTTTGGCCCTCTTCAAAAGGAACCTTGATGATTGGATGGGAGATAGGAAATTCACCCCGGGGATCACGTCAGTTGCCCTGCTAGACAGGGGTCCAGGGAAGCAAATAATGTGGGAAGAAATAGCCAGAGAATTGTTATGGCTAGGCTTGTATAGGCCCTAGGGCTGATAGCCTAGTACAAGCTTATGAACCTATAAACCTATAGTATTACTATATATATCTATATATCTATATCTATATATATATATATATATATATATATATTTTTAGGAAAGCAGATTGCCATTTTGTGTCATTCATATGTCTATTGAGCAGTGAAAAAGGTAGCTATTAGGCCGGATTGCAGTGAATTGGGGTTATGTCGGCAAAGGTGGAAAGTTTGGTGGCACAGTATCAGATGTCTCAGATGGCATCACTTGTAGGTGGAGTTTGAGAAAAATCAGTCACAGATCAGGATGCCATGAATACTGATAGTTCATTTAACAGGTATTGATTTAGGTATAATTCCTAAGTGCCACTTGTTTTTTCAGGAACAGCAGGAGATATCCAGGTATGGTTATTGTGTGGTTAGAAATTGCACCATGACTGGTTTGGCAGAATGTTAATACCTTTATGGGAATTGAGCAGGCCAAGCAATTTGTAAATTTTCGATTGGTAGGACATTTGGAGAATGAAGGTATTCATACAATAGAATATGGATATTTTTATGATAGGGATCTGGTGTGGTTTCCACAGGATGGAGTTCATTTAAGTAATTTGTCTTTGTTTTTGGATGATCTGGATAAAAGATTGGAGTAGGGGAGGGGAAACAGCCTGTGACAGGCTAGTGGGCAGAGAAGAAGGGCAGGCTTTCCCTTTTCTGTTCCCCGTCTGGTGTTGGGTTAAATGTCGAAGTGATTAGTGGATTACAGAAGTAAGTGGGGATATGCTGCTTCTGATAAGTAAGGGTAAGTGAGCAGTTAAGGAAACACTGCTTACTTTGGGCAAGGTGAGCAAGTAACACTGCCCTGGTTAAGTTTTACATGAGGTTATATAATGTTGAATGTTATACAGAATTATTTGAACTGTGATTAGGAATGTGTTTAATAAATGGTAATTAACTGGTTATTCAATAAAGGTCATCATATGCTAGTTTGTTGTGGGCGGCCACGGTGGTGCAGTGGTTAGCATTGCCGCCTCACAGCAAGAGGTTCTCCGGTTCGATCCTCGGCTGGGGTGCCTTCTGTGCGGAGTCTGCATGTCCTCCCTGTGGTCGCGTGGGTTTCCTCCGGGTGCTCCGGTTTCCTCCCACATCCCAAAGACATGCTGCAGGTGGATTGGATACTCTAAATTGGCCCTAGGTGTGCGTGTGAGTGTGCCTTCTGTGGAAGGTTGGGCGCCGGGCTGGCAACTCGACACCGTAAAACTCCACTGCCATTCATGTGCGGACAAGGTGATCCGCTGTGGCGACCCCTAACTGGGAAAAGCCGAAAGAAGAAGAAGATATGCTAGTTTGTTGTGTGGTGTTTTTTTATTTAAGGGATCTAGACAAAAAGAATACCCAAAGAGTAAATATATCTACTTATTTCATACAAATTCATACTAGTCCTGAAATGCCATTCTACAAAATTAGCAAAAAGAAGAGAGTATGTTGTACTCATCCAAAGCTGCCACTCCCCCCACCCCCAAGTTGGTGATGGTAATTCTCAATGATTTTCCAGGAAATCACAAATCTTATGAGATATAATCCAAACAGGTCTATATTAGAACATTGCATGTTCTAAATAGTGAATGCTCACATGAGCGAAAACATCATTGTGGGGGGCTGCACCCCCCAAACCCCCCTGCTAAATATATATTCCAACTCCGAGATCGCACTACAGTGAGGAAACGGTAAATTTTCCGATCTTCACTGTGCTGCGATAAAAAAAACAAAAAACGTTGAGGTCCTGCATTTTTGCTCATATCAGCGTTCGCTATTTAGAACATTCGATGTTCTAATATAGACCCAATCCAAACATATGAGGCAAAGTCCAGGACATCATGCAAAATTTGAAACAATTCAACATGATTCCACAAAACAATCTCCAAAGGGCAAATATCCCATCTTATGTCATACAAATGCACACTAGTCCTGTGTATAAGTGTGACTGCAACCCTCAATGATTTCACAAGTTTTATGAGGCACAGGCCAAAATATGAGGCAAAGTCTGTGACATTCTGCAAAACTAAGATCACTTTCAAATTGGATTTACACAAATAGTACCAAAAGAATAAGTATTCCAACGCATTCCCTATAAGTGCACACTAGTCCTATAAAGCCAAAATCTAAACTGAGCAGACAACAATAAGCTACTTTTCTTTCAATCACAGGTACCCCCAACCATTTAGTAATTGAAATCCTTAATGATTTGCCATAAATGAAAAGCATAACTTTTCTGAGGCACAAACTAAAAATATGTGGTAAAGGCAGGGACATTCTGTGAACTCAGGACAATTTCAATGTTGTCTCATACAAATAACAGCCAGACAGAAAATAGTTCAACTTACTTCATACAACTGTACACTAGTCCTGTAATGGCAGACTTTAAGTTTGGCAACCATAAAGTAAGTTGTAGACTAGGAAATGCTGAGTAAAAAAAAGACATTTTGTGAAATCAGCAATTTTCGAATTTGGTGCACACAAAGAATAGCCAGAGAGTACGTCCTCCAATTTATTTCACATAAATTCACACTTGCCCTTAGTGTCAGACTTCAAATGAAGCAAACAAAAAGCATAAGCTGCTTTCACCCACAGCACAGCTAACCCCCCAATAGGGTTTTGTGCATGTTTAAAATGATATCTGCTTACCTGCAATTACATTTAAAATACTTACCTCATGTTATGATGACCTGCCTTTATCTTTAAAACCAGCACTACACAATTGCAACTATCCTCATTAAACTATTTCATATCTGTTATCTATCTACTCATTGCCATCCCAATTAATCATGCAAATCCAATGAACCAAAAGCTGTTACACTTTAAATAGGTATTTATTTATTTAAGTCTTTTAAGTAAAGAAACATTAATAAATTAATTAAGTGAATTAGCTGATTTTCATTACTGGTCATTGCGTATGTGCAAGTGGCAGGCACTGTGAGTGTACGAAGGTAAACGTTCAAAGTGTTTATCATTTGTGAGACTATGAAAGTAAATGTTCAAAGTGGTTATCATTTAGCATTTTTTAAGTAGAAACAGGACATTAGAAATTGCTTGTTAATGTTCAGCATAAATGCTAACTAAAATGAGTTAGCAATGCTAAACATAACAAAACTTTTCTTACTTGGCTATGGGCCACCAGAATCTGTAGGCCATGGGACACTGCCTGTATCACTCTTATTGTAATCGTTTACAGGCTGATACGTAAATGTGTGTATCTTTTCAGTTTTATAGATGTAGGATGATGCAGTCAGTATGAGATAACTGTTCATAACTGTGTGATGTTCTGGTCATTCCTCTGAGGTGAATGTAACTTATCTGCACAGTAACATAAAAATAGTTATTTATTTATTTACATCTTGCTGAATGGTCTGTCCCTGATGGGCAGTGCCCATTTTCTGAACGGACCCAAGTGTAACAAAATACTTAGTAAAACAATATGCAAATAATAATTGTATACTTCCATAGATAAAATGGAAACATAAAGGTACACAACTGTCACAGAAACTGTGACTTTATATTACAAAAATACTGAAAGAGTTTTGTGCTTGTTTAAAATGATAATAAAGGGAGGACATTTGTGTATTAGAAGTGGGAAATAGGAGAGTAGTACAGGAGGATATAGAAAGGGATTAGTGATTGAAAAAGTATTGTAAGGAGCATAGCAGAGTAGAGCAAGTTAGAAAAGTAGACTCTGTGTCACAAATATGGTACATTATCCAAGGCCATATCCTACATTTGTCTATCCCACTCCAAAAAGTCTCTACCACAGATACTTAATATTAACCTATTGCTATGTCCTTTAGTCTGTTCATATAATGCAACCTCAGCATGTGCCTACCCTACCTACCATCATCAATTTACATATTGCAAATGCATTTAAATATATATCCTGCCATAACAAGTTGCATACAGCATGCCTAACATTCATCAGTTACACTTTCACACATATATTCCACCCAGATTATATCCGTAGAGTGTACATCTGGCAAGCATGCAGTCAGCATGAAGTAGTGTGTTTAAATAAATGCTTGCCATACATCTCAGACATGTTTTTTGAACATCTTTTTCTGCTGGAAGTGAAAGTCAAAATGTTAGCACCAGAGGCTGCCACAGTGATGCCTATGTGGCTTCGTGGACTGTGGCATTCCAGTAGCTCTCATCAAAATCTGTCCCTCCTTTTACACTGTTGTAATTTACTTATTTATTTTTTATTTGTCTTTATTTACCAGGAAAGTCCAACTGGGTAATATTCATTTTCAGCAAAGACCTGGGGAGAAAAGGTTCATTTGCTAGCATTGCATTGTACTTTGTTCTACTATGTAAACATTACATTTCTATTTACTTTTATAAAGAAACAGTAGTTACATTTATATATTATACGATTTTACACAGGTGGAAGTTACTAAAGAGAAAGCCTATGTGCAGGCAGCAGTTTTATATAAACATTTTTTGTCATTTCAGTGAGAGGCTAAGAGGATTCTGTTTAAGGAAAGTATTTGGAGAGTATCGTATGGTGAGAACAAAGTCTTAACCTGGTATAGAGCATGTGCAGGACCAGGATTTGTTAAGATGTTTAAGCAGTAGTTTAAAACTACTGAGTTTGTTGGAGAGTTTTATTTGTGTGAAGATACTATTCCAGAGTTTAGCAACATACTAGGAGTAAAGTGAGTCCCCTGCAACATTATTTGACTTGTTTGTAAGCAATAAGAATTTGTTACTGGAATGGAGGTCTCTTGCTGGACAGTAGGTTAGTAATAAGTTATATAGTGCAGGGTATTTTCCAGGAAGATGAATGAGTTTGTGTTCTGTAGTTAGTTGTGAATGTTAGGTAGTTGTGTAGTTGAAGCCAGTTTAATTACTTTAAGCTATGACAATGGTGGATCCTGTGAGAGAGATTGGTGGCAAATTTAGATATGTTATTGTAGCAGGAAGCAAGTTTCTTTCTCTGAGTATTGTTTAAGTTTATTAGGCTAGAAGCAGCATACAAGAGAGTTGGCAATAAGAAGGCATCTGTAAGAAATCCATTGATCCTATAAAGGGGGTAGATTTAATGGTGTGCAGTATATGCTGGTCATATTTAAGATTGTCATCAGTTATAAAGCCTAGAAGTTAACCATGAGTTACTGTTAAATAAAATTAGGAATTCAATACACAGGAGGTTCAGATTCAAAGGTTTACTAGTGTACACCAGGAGGCAAAAAAACATACAAGTACAGAATTGTGTCTGACATGAAACAGGAAGCACACAATTTTATATAGGTTTAACATTCAAGCTATGCCCACCTTACTGACGTGATAAGTTACAGGGCATCTACATCACTTTAGCTTACAAGCTTCTATTCATTTAATCTGTTGATGCTGCATATTTAAAAAAACTTTTCCTTTAGATACAATACGGCCTTGCTATCCAGCTGGTCAGTCATAATGTCTTTCTGTAAAGTTACTTGTTCAAGGTTTCATATCAGTTCGAATACAATAGCAGCTTCAGTCTTTTAATGCATGTCTTTGTTCTTTGTTACACTTTCTCACACAGCTGCGTGTTATCTAAGTAACACATATACAAGGCCAGATCATTCCAACAGGAAAGAGCAGAAGATTTCATTATTTCACACATTTAATTTCTTGACCCAGCAGATAATCACTTATGAAAAGCATAAACATTAAAACTTGCTAAGCTAGCATTCTGTCAGGGTGAGAGATCAGCTTTTGCTTCAAGCCACACTGCAATTTCAAAACTACTTCACATTTAGACATGAATTAATTTTACTACTATATGATTACTAGAATAAAATGCATTATATACTACTTTGCTTTTAAACTAGCATTTCTCATGTATTCAAATACACATTTTTCTAACATTTTCCCCCCTATTAATACTTTTTATTCTATTTTGAAGTATGCATAGTGTCATTTCATCTCCTAGCCTTTTCCACTCAGGATTTTCAGCTAGGTGAGTCATTTAATCTATACTTCAGAAAAAGCGTCATCTGAAATCAATCTTTCAATTTCAATATCTTGGTAGAAAGTTTCAGTAACAGATACATCAACAAAATCTTTGATTAATCTTTTCATGCAGGGAACTCCACAGCAAACACATGCTCCTATTAGGAGTATACCCACACAAATGGCAATTAGAATATTCATTAGGATGGAACCCCACCCCCCAAATAGATTCTGGAAAAAGTCCGTCAGTGGGTTTGGGCCTGGTATAGTCATGGCTGATACTTGCTGAATTACCCCTAGGTGGTTATTTATCTCATGACGATTGTCAGGAATAAAAGCACAGCATTCTTCTTTGATAAGCGCACACGTACCACCTCTCACCGCTAGGGTGAAGTCAAGAGCCATCCGATTTTGTAGCACAACAGTTCTCATTGCATTCAGTTCATCAGTCACCAATTCTAGGGCGGAAAAAGTTGCATTACTCATTACTTCGAGAAGTTTCGACAACTTCCTCAGCTCCCAGATCGATTGACTGCTCCATAGGCTGGAAGTATTCCTGCCCAGGATATAACACTGTCACTCAAGTCCATATGAGTCAATTCTCTTTTGTCTTTTACTGAATTATGGTCTTTCCAACCAGCTTCAATCTTCCCAACTGGATTCACAGGTTTCTTATCTGGACCTTCAGATTTTTGAGCTGTTTCTCTTACGTTTCGTATCTTACCCAAAGGTAATTCTGCAGTATGTCTTATTGCCGGAACCAAGTAACCAAAAAAACAACTGCCGGACCAATTCTCAGGTAACCATTTATATGCCTTTTTCCCACAAATAAAATAACAGTTTTCTACTTTAGTACTAATACGCATCAGCCCTGCATGAAACATTTTCTGATCTATAATTGACAATTGTTTAAACAAAACTGGATTTTTTTTTTATGTCACTCATAGTTGTTTTCAATGAGTTTAAATACGAGTCATAATTAGTATTACAAAAAGTATTGCCATTGCTATTCTTAATATAACATCGGTAAGATATGGTTATATTACAATTGCTCCAGCCCACCTGGAGAGTGTCATTTTTATAGAAACATACAACTCCTTTTTGTGTGACAGGTAAAAATAAAGCTATTTTGTCCTGTGATCTCACAGTTCCTGTGTCGAAAAGTAAATTCTCCCAAGTCTCATTTATCCCCAAAGGGACAGCGGACATTATCAGTCCTCCATATGTTGTTGGTATAGCTGTACAAACCCAGCAATTTGAAATGTTCATAGTCTCTGCATACACACGTTTCATGGCTAGGTATGTGTTAAAATTTGGATGCCAGTCTATAGACGTTTCATCACGCCTTCCCACTTTTACTTGTGTGGTTGTGTGTAGGATAAACCACAGCAAGAGGAAAATTGTCACAATTACAGTTAATAAATGTACACACAACAAAATGATTATGCAACATCTCTGGGGTTGATCTAAACTTCTATTCGCTTTGTTTTTGGCCATCTCGGTCTGGTTGTGTATCAGTCACAAAGTTTTTATCAAGTTGAAAGTTCTTTACCGGTTTACAATGCGTCAAATTAACCCAGGACGTCCTCTCAGCCACTCTAACTGCAGTAGGCGTTGCCAACAGAACCTGGTACGGTCCCTCCCACTTTGGACTCGCCCAATTCTTCCTTTTCGTCACTTTCACCCAAACGTATGTCCCAGGAACCAAGACTGCTTCCACCGGTCTGGTCTGTTCCTTATCTGAAAAAGAGTTAAATTGCAAAACAGATTTATTTGTTAGCAGTTTCCTCATATAACTAGCTAATGAACTGTCAGCCTCTTGCTCTGCAGGCATGAGAGCTTTCCACTGAGGCACATAATATGCTCTCCCAAAAACCATTTCAAAGGGAGTCAAACCCTTTACATTTGGAACCGTTCTCATACTCAGCAGTGCTAAAGGCAGGCAGTATATCCAATTCTTTTGGGTCTCCTCTACTAGCTTCCTAAGTTTATTCTTTAAGGTACCATTGTACCTTTCCACCAGTCCTGCTAACTGTGGGTGGTAAGCACAATGGTTCTTCAAGGAGAGACCAAAAAAATCTCCCAAGCTGGTGAATCGTTTGATTCACAAAATGTGTGCCATTGTCACTATAAATCCTTTCTGGAATGCCAAATCTAGGATTACTTCTTTTATCAGGGCTTTCGCCACTGTTGCTGCATCTGGGTTTTTGGTTGGAAAAGCTTCTACCCATTTAGAAAACATGTCTACAATAACTAAACAAAACTTTTTCCCTTCACATTTATTCAATTCTATGAAATCCATACAAATAGTATGGAACGGGTATGGTGGTATAGGAAAACTTCCTTGCTTGGTTTTAAATGCCCCTTGTGCGTGATGCTTGTTACAAGTATGACAAGCTGCACAAAATTTTTTTGTGTAATTTGTGTATCCATATGTTTGGAATATTCGATTTACTAACTGTACCATCCCCCCTATTGAGACATGGCACTGCCCATGGCTCAACAAAGCTGCATATCTAAATAAATTAGACGGCAATATCGGTTTTCTTTCTTTGGAAATGTACAGTCCATTCTCAAGAATTGCACCTCGTTTTACCCATTTTTGTTTTTCTGCTTTTGTAGTAAGCGTCTGCATTGTTTTTAACATGTCTAAATCTAAAATCTCAGAGGGTTGTAATTCCTCATTTAAAAGTAAAGCTTCTGAGTCTGAGGCTGCTTGCTTTGCAGCTGCATCAGCTCGTGCATTGACTTTCGAAATCTTATCCTGCTGTTTTGTATGAGCTGCACATTTACAAATAGCTACTTTGGTAGGTAACTGAATAGATTCTAATAACTCCAAAATAAATTGCGCATGATTAATAGGTTTTCCACTGGATGTTATCATTCCTCTATTTTTCCATTGTTGTGCAAATACATGTACTGTAGAAAAAGCATACTATCAGTATATATATTCACACTTTTATTTTTTGCTAAAGTACATGCCCTTGTCAAAGCTATCAATTCCGCTGCTTGTGCAGATAAGTTGTGTGGTAAGGATTGAGCTTCTAAAATTTCAGTGTCTGTAACTACTGCATACCCCACCAGATTCTTCCCTGTAGGACCCCTTCTGCATGGAAGTAATGTTGATGGATTCAATGTCGTACATCGTTCAATTGTCATATGAGGTTGGCTCAGCAGTATAGTCATACATGAAAGATGTCTAGCAGGAGAAAGGTATGCCACTTTCTCTTGCAGTAAAATTATTGCAACTGCATGAGGCACTCTCAATGTGAGAGGGTGGAATAACACCACTGAGGCCGAAGCCTGTACTGCCATTGCGGCTGCAACTACTGCTTGTACACAGTGAGGCAAAGATCGCGCCACTGGGTCTAACTGTGATGAATAGTAGGCTATGGGGCGTTGCTTGTCTCCATGTTGTTGCGTCAATACTGACGTCATATATCCTTGCTTACAATCTATGGTCTGAAAGAACCGTTTGTGATAATTTGGAAGTCCTAAAACTAATGAAGAAGCTATTAACTGCTTCAACCTGCAGAAAGCCGTTTCTGCTTCAGTTGTCCATTGTAAAATGTCTTGTGCTGCCATTGGTGTCTTATATATCAAGTCAGTCAGTGGAGCAGATTCCAAAGCATAATTTGGTATCCAGCTCCGACAAAAATTAGTTATACCTAAGAAAGACATCATTTCTTTCTTGGTTGTTGGTTTGGGTGCTTGCAAAATCACTGTTTTTCTTTCCTCATCTGGTATTCTACCTTCATTGGATATTACATATCCTAGGTATCTAACTTGTTTTCTCCATAGTTGTAACTTACTTTTGTTTACTTTGTGTCCTTGTGTTGCTAAAAATTTCAATAATGCTACAGTATCCTCCCTGCACTGTTGCTGGGTGGGGGTTGCTAGCAAGATGTCATCTACGTAAAGTAGAATTTGACTACCTCCTGGTGGGGTAAATCCTGCCAGGTTGCTAGCCATTTCTTGTGCAAAAATTGTTGGGCTCTCACAATATCCCTGTGGTAGTCGAGTATATGTATACCTCTTACCCTGAAATGTAAATGCAAACCAATATTGACTATCAGGATGTATAGGTATTGAAAAGAAAGCATTGCTAATATCTACCACAGAGAAATACCTCTGTTGCGGTTCTAAATCATTTAACAAAGTATGTGGGTCTGGCACCGGTGGTGCTCTAGGTATCACTGCATTGTTTACAGCTTGTAAATCTTGTACCATCCGCCATTCCCCATTTGCTTTTTTAACAGGAAATAGGGGTGTATTACATGGTGAATCAGGAGATTCTACCACTACTCCTTCTTTGAGTAATGCTGCTATTATAGGCTTAATTCCTATTTCTGCATCCTTTCTCAAAGGGTATTGTCTTTTTCTGTGGTCTAAAAGCTGACTTTGGGGTAATTGTAACTGGTCCTGCTGTTCGAATAAGTCCTACATCTGACTTGCCTGTTGACCAGAGAGTTGTTGGAATTTCACATAAGGCCTTTTCTTCTCCTTCTAATAAAAATGCTAATCAGCTGTCCTCGCTAGATTGCAAGTGTACAGCTGGATGTGTCTGTGTCAACCAATTCAGTTTTTGTTTTTGTATCCCTTGTTCTGACAGTTCTAAATCAGTCTGTTTCTTCCATCTTGTTAATTTTTCTCCTAAATCTGCCCATTTAACACTTTTGTTCTTTGTCAAGCTGACACGTGGCAACCGATTTGATCTATACAATGCAAGGAATTCTTGAGGTAATGAACAGCTAACTACACTGTTCCCCTCAGTATCCCAGTACAAAGTACGCAAAACCAGTCTAGTTGCACGATTTCTAAACAATTCTTGCTCATATTCTCTATCAGGTCCTGGTGTAGTACAGTAGTATAGAGTACAGTGTAACAAATGCTGTCGATCAGTGTCAAGGGAGGGGGCTTTACTGATGGCTACATTCATCAGCTCCTCGGTTACTGCCCCTGGACCAGTCGTGACTAGGTCCTGGCTGTACCAGTAAAAAGTTTCACCCTCCAGTCGCACTACAAAGGTATCCATTTGTCTCTGTGCCTTCATACCTTGTACAGTTGGAACTACTGCTATGCCAAATATCTGCATAAGGTCCCTGCCCAATAGGTTTACTGGACATTTTGCAGAAACAACTATTTTACTTCTCTGGGTCATACCTGAAACAGGGTCAGTTATTGCTATATCATGGGAAAGTGGTTCCCTGTATAGCTGTCCATTTGCGGCTTTTACTAGTATATAATCAGGTGATTCGGATTGTTCTGGTAACTTGGAGGGGTGTATCAAAGTCCGTGATGCTCCTGAATCACACAGGAATTTGACTTCCCTTCCCTCCACCAGAAGTGTAACTTCCGGTTTCGTATCTGCCAAGTAGAGCTCTAAGCTCATTAATGCTAAATCCAAAATTTCACTTTCTTCATCCTCCATATCTACTTGCACTTCCTCTACTCCTTCTATCACATTTACATTTGTTTTCTGTTGATTAAGTTTTCCTGATGATTTCTGACTTTTATTTGATGTATCCTCACTATCATATAGTCAGTCTTCATCTCCCTTATCTTCTGTGATTACCTTTTTGTTTTGCCTACAATCCCTTGCTAGATGTCCTTTTTTTCCCGCACTTGAAGCATTCACCTTTCTTTTTCCTCTCTTCAAAATCTTCTGATCGTTTGTCAGACTGTTTGTTTCCCTGGGCATTCTTCTTGCCCTTTTTACCTGACTGTAATAAAAATACTTCAGCTCCGTCTTCAGCAGTGAAGACTTGTGCCTTATTTTTCTTTTTACTATTAAAATGTCTCTCAGCATGTCTAGCGTATTCGAGTAAGGCTTGTAGCCTCCCTGTTCGATGATCTATCATATGCTTCGTAATGAAGCTACTAATAGGTGCAATGCAACCTTTCAAAAATGCATTTTTTAATTGTTGTTCATACGGGGAATCATTCGTTTGGTTCTCAGGAACCAACATTCTAATAATCTAGCATAATATCCATCTATTGTCTCATTTTCCTGTTGTATGCATTGATTAATGCAAGTCCAGTCTGCTCTAGGTTTCCATTTCTCAGAGATTCGGTCTGTCAGACCTTTCACTCTGTTGTCTAACTCTGCGTCACTATGTGGGAGTGGTCTAAGCTCTGCATTACGAGGATTCCAGGTGCCACAAATCATGTGCCAATCCGGACCTATAATTTGTCTAATTTACTTCTTCCCCATTCAAGTGGTAACTTAACCTCATGCCTTGTAAATCTTCTAAAAATTTCATAAAATTAACTTTCGGATGGGGGATTCCCTCAGTAGCCTTCCGGATGTCTTCCGGTGTCCATGGTCTATATACTAAGAGTGTTGGATCCTGCCCTTCCTGTCCTGCCTGAGGATTTGGAACTTCTATAAGTGGGCATATTTCTTCCTCACTCTCATCCTGTAGATTTTTCTCTATTTGGTATGATTCTGTGTCCCTATGTGTTTTACGTGTTCGGGACCTAGTCTCAGTAGGATCTCTAACAAATGGTTGTGGTCGTGCTGAAACTTCAGGATAACACGGAGGCGGACCAGCTTGTCCACTCGCTTCAAATCCTGAAAAGGGTAAGGGAGGGGGTAAGGGAGGAGGAGGAGGAGCTGTCACTATTACCAAGTTATTATCCTCTTTGTCTAAGAATAATGTTTTTGAATTTTTAAGCTTCTGTTCTGTTCTGTTGGAATGCCTAATTGGCGTTGCTTTTTTGCCTGACGTCCTGCATCAGATTTAAGCTGTTTAAGGAGTTTAACTAGTGAAGGTTTATCTAGTTTACCATCAAATTCATATTTACTAACCCATTTCGTATAATACCTAACGTTATCAGAACGTTGTAATTGCATGTATTTTGCGTCTTCGGTTAGGGGCGGATCTCGCGAGGTTTTAGTGCACTTATTACCCATGTCAAAGAAAATGTTACGTAACCCTTTTTTTTAATCACGTGATATCAAGTTCTTAGTTCCTGTTTACAGTTTATCTAGAATAACTGTCTACCTTATTCTGTTACCCTGATCTATGACCAAATATACAGTACTTCCTTTTGTCCCTGATCTAAAACAGAAAAAAAGGCAAATTCTTCCTACCTGAGCCTCCGGTATTGAAAATCGTTCAAGTTCCGCTTTTCGGCCACAGATCAGAAAGTGGCCAGCCTCTTTACACACGACAATTCAGTCGGAGGTCTTTTCACTCAAGAAGAACCATTTTGGTAACTTCTCCTGCGCAGTATTCGACCACCGATATGCTCTGATCTGCAGCTTACCAAGGGAATTCCGTCTTGCGAAGGACCAAACTGTTAAATAAAATTAAGAATTCAATACACAGGAGGTTCAGATTCAAAAGTTTACTAGTGTACACCAGGAGGCAAAAAACCATACAAGTACAGAATTTTGTCTGACATGAAACAGGAAGCACACAATTTTATATAGGTTTAACATTCAAGCTATGCCCACCTTACTGGCATGATATGTCACAGGGCATCTACACCACTTTAGCTTACAAGCTTCTATTCATTTAATCTGTTGATGCTGCATATTTAAAAAAACTTTTCCTTTAGATACAATACGGCCTTGCTATCCAGCTGGTTAGTCATAATGTCTTTCTGTAAAGTTACTTGTTCAAGGTTTCATATCAGTTCGAATACAATAGCAGCTTCAGTCTTTTAATGCATGTCTTTGTTCTTTGTTACACTTTCTCACACAGCTGCGTGCTATCTAAGTAACACATATACAAGGCCAGATCATTCCAACAGGAAAGAGCAGAAGATTTAATTATTTCACACATTTAATTTCCTGACCCAGCAGATAGTCACTTATGAAAAGCATAAACATTAAAACTTGCTAAGCTAGCATTCTGTCAGGGTCAGAGATCAGCTTTTGCTTCAAGCCACACTGCAGTTTCAAAACTACTTCACAATTAGACATGAATTAATTTTACTACTATATGATTAATAGAATAAAATGCATTATATACTACTTTGCTTTTAAACTAGCATTTCTCATGTATTCAAATACACATTTTTCTAACAGTTACAGTTTCAATGACGGTATTATTTGCTGACTTTATGGTAAAAAAATGCTTTTGATTTTGCAACTTTTTGAGGTAAAAAGCATTTCTTGGGGATGAGTAGGAAGTTTGTTTCTTCGGGCCAGGTTTTTATAGAGGAGAAATATTTTGGGTAATGTCTTGGAGCTTATTTATTAATGAGGCCATGTGTGTTAATGTTGAGTTGTCTGCATACTGGACTAAACTAGCATGGTGAGTGGAGATGTGGAGTCATTACTAAATATATTAAATAGGAGAGGACCCAGGATAGAGCCTTGAGTGACACTTGTAGTAACTGATTGAAAGGATGAGTAGGTTTGTTGTCATTTAACAGGTTGTTGGCTTCCAGAAAGGTAACTAAGAAACCACAACAAGGAGTATTGTGAAAGTCCCATTGAGGAGAGTCGAACGAACAGTTGCTGATGTGAGCTGTATCAAAGGCCTTTGACAAGTCTAAGAACATGTTTGCCACAAGCAGACCATCGTTTCTATGTTGGTTTATTATATTGGTAAAATGTAGGAGAGTAGTAGTGGTGCTGTGCTGGGGCCTAAAGCCATGATGTGTTTCTGAAAGCAGGTTATTTGAGGTTAGGTATTGCATCAACTGCATATCAGTGCATTTCTCTAATATTTTTTGGGGGAGAAATCACTATTGGTTTGTAGTTATTAAACTCTGAAGATGTACATCTTTGTGCAATGGTATGACGCAGGATTTTTTGCACAATGATGGGACATATCTTGCTGCTATGGACCTATTAATTAGTATGGACACAGGGAAGGCCATGACTTCTGCTGCCATTTTTCGGTAGTATGATAGTAGTTGGTCTACAGCTATGGAGGTAGTTTTTAGTTTAAGGAGCAACTTTATGAGTGAGGTGGTACTGGACTAAAACTCAAGAACTGTGGGTGGTTTTGATTGGACAGGGCTAGAGAGAGGGAGGCAAATGTGTTAGTCTCTAAGAGATAGTATTGATTGCAAAAAGTAGGAATTGAACTGTGTGGGGATAGTCTGTCATATTGTCTGTTTTTGGAGATGGAGTGGTGGTCTTGTCAGGGTGGAGTAGTTTATTCAGTAATGACCAAAAAAATTTTTGGTTGTTTTTATGTTTGCCTTGTAGGATGGTGTAAAATTTCTTATCCTGTTTAACATGAAGTTTTGCAAAGTTTCTAAGATGTCTAAATTGCTATGACACATTTTGAGTTCTATTTTTATACCAGTTTTTCCAGGCTTTATCCCTATCCATTTCTTTTGTCAGCCATGGTGTGGGATTGGACTTTACTCTTTTATTACATGCTGGTGTTAGATTATTTAAGGTCTGTAAGAATATGTCATTAAAGTGTTCTACAGCAATATTTATTAGCATTGCTCTAAGCAAATTCCAGTTATATTGTTTAAGTGTTTCATTGAAAGTATATAAAGTATTGAAATTTGTTGTATTTCATATTTGATTATAAATAATATCTTTATCTAGGTTATGATGAGCTCTAATAGCATGTCATTATGTGGCCACTTACTCTGTCTGAGAGGCAGCCTACTTTTGTCAGTTTATCTGGTTTGTTTGTAGGAGTCCAGTTTATTGCTGAGTGTCTCCCTGAAGTTTTATTGGTTGTAGTAGGTATGGTTATTAGTTGTCTGAAGTTGAACACGTTTATAGATTTAGTGGGGACATTATTTATGAGTTGCCAGATTATATTTAAGTCTCAAATATTATAGTTTCATGGTTAATTTATTGGGATATTCAATTCAGGATACTTTCAGCAGTATCAGTGTTATTCCCTGGTGGTATATAAATTGTTGTTAAACATATACTTTTCTTATTGTTGATTTTTATGAGTGTTATTAGGAGTTCAGCATTGTTTTATGTGGGTATTTCATATGGAAGTAAGGTAATGGTTAGGGAATTTTTATAGATGATTGCTACACCACCTGCACACTTGTTTTGTCTCTCATGCCAGAGTATATTTTATCCAGGGGGCAGGGGGGATCTCATTATCCTTTATTAATTTGTTTAACCAGGTTTTATTAGCTATGACTACATCAGGAGTGTATGTGACAAGAGACGCATGTATGTCATGAATTTTATTGCACATACTTCCTAGGTTCATATTCAATAAGGTGAGTTTGAGTTCTGTTTTTTCTTGGATGTATTAGGTGACTAGTTTATTTTCAAGTTGGACGTAATGGTTTTATGAACAGTGGGACCTAGGTTGGGATGCATATCTCAACTAGAGGGAAGAGAGTGGCCAGTTATATTTTGGTCCTGGTTTGGTATTTGATCATGAATTTGGATACTTAGTTTTGAAGTACTTATCGATAAATAAATCAGATATGGTTTGTTTGTAGAGATAGGGTGTTATGGAGAAAGGTAGGCTGGGTAGATGTTGATATTCTTTGTGAGGACTAGTTTAAGTCCTCAGTATTTGAAGTAGGTGGATTTGATAATTGGTGATGAATGCTAGAAGAGTGAGGAGAAATAGTAAACTAATCTGATTTAGGAGCATCTTATTTAACTTGGGTTTTACCTTAGTTGTAAATAAGGATTAGAAAATGTTACAAAGCTACTGGGTTGGTTGTAGAGATGTAATTTGATAGTTATAGGGAACAAGGATTAAGACACTTTGACAGAAAGTCTTGGGTGCTAAACAAGAGTGGGGGTTACTGTTGAGAGCAATTCTATGGAATGTTTTCTTCCAGAGGAAAGTGATGGTATTGGTTTGAGGGATATGTGGATGGTGCTATAGAAGTATAAATGTAGAGTATGTTGAGGTGGGTGGGAAGTGGGATAGGGTTGGGGAGCAGAATGAGCCTGAGCATTAGCCAGGGTGAATGAAGGTGGTTGAAAACTTGGCAAAGAGACAGAGAAAAAAACAATCAGTGAATTAACTTAAGAGCCACAAGTCTGCTGAGAGAAATAAGTAAAAGGAACAATGCAGTTTAAAAGGCATCTGAACTAGTAGACAAAGTCTTGGTTTTGTTGCTCTAGGGCATTATTTTAGTAGGAAAGTTAGTCCACTTGACTGAACAACTGTATGCTGTAAGGCGATTTCTATGGACTTTGAAATGCAAAGTTCAAAGGGCATCCCAACCCCCATAGATCAGCAAAACAATGAGAAAAAGAAATAAGAAAATTGCTTTCAACAATATGCTGCTACAGTTTATTCTTCACATAGAGTGCTACAGAAGTTCAGTTCTGACTGCATGAGCAGTACTGGCATCCAATGCCAGTAATACACTGAAGAACAATCAGGATCTGCTAATTGCAGCCCTCTTCAGCCCACCCTACCTACATCTCTTCAATGACCTGGTATCACTATAACCTCAGAGTCATGATTAGCAGGCAAACCACAATATGCAATAGATTGAGATGGTGTGATCTACCACAGGAGGTGGAGGAATCTACCACAGGAGGTGCCCTACAGTGTTAGCACACCTTACCATTGATGAACGATTCTTTATATCCTGTCTACAGGCAATGCACCGTGCATTACCCACAGAAAAGCACTGCATGTTGGTGCCAGAATGCTCCAGCCACCTGTATTTCATGGCAGGTTAGTACTGCCTACCAGATATACTGTTCTTAGACATACTGACTGTCAGGTAATCCAGTTGGCATGACGTAAGTTTCTTTTTACAGGCATCTCAGCAGTGCATAGACTTCTTACCATCACCAAAGATAAGTTTAGGTAAACTTTCTTTGCTGCATAAACACCCTTGTCCTGCATGCTACATGGGCAGCCTATTAGCATATATTATTAGGTGCACCATGAAGTCATTACTGCTCTACGTCCAGAGGAATCAGTGATGATAAGCACGATTTATGAAAGTCTGGTCAGTGCCACAGGACATCCTGTAATGGTGCTGGCAAAGCTGATTATGATTCCCATTCTGCAGATACACTACCACTCACTGCCTGTGTCAATCATGGAAAGTGAGGCACTCACCACACTGGGTGGAGTTACAGTTCAAACTTTTGATATCTCTGTTGCTGTAGAGGGTGAGAATCTAGCATCCTCAGTGGATAAAAAAACTCATATGGATGATGTCTACATACCTGGCTCATTTGTGTCAGAACACAGAGTTTCACGTATGTCTTCTTTTTCTGATATCAGTATATATCTCACAGTCCAGCGTCACATCTTCCATTTGGCCACTGAGATGCAAATAACAAGAACAGGAATATCATCTTGGCACATTGTTCTGCCATGCAGTCTGCACTGGGGCTGACAAGTGTGCTACATGGTAAGTTGACAGAATGCTGTCCATCACCATTGTGAGCTTCATGTGATCTGGACAACAACCATCCTTAGATGATACTTCTTTTCATGGCTCAGATGATGCCCATTGTTACAGTCAACAATTTAGTTTGTTGGATTGCAACTGCCTTTAGTGTGGGTAACATTATCAGGGTTTGCCATGGACAAAGTAAGGTGCATACCAGTGGTGCACATATACTGGGACCTTTGGTGGATGCACACACAGCATCCCCATCACCCGTCACTGTTGGCAGCCACAATAATCTGTATTCAAGTCCAGGTCATGCTGTCACAAATCTTGACAGAGTGAAGTATAGTTATCGCATTCTCTTGCATTAGTTTACATATTCTAACATTTAAGGTAAAAATACATTGTGGTGGGCATTCACAGAAGTACCACAACATATACATGAAAGTGTACACATTGTGACAACCTTTTCATATTCAGCAACAGCCATAACATGGTGCCGTACAGTGCTCTACATGAAGACGTGCAGCACTACATAGGGCTGGCTCCATGACTGTGCTGATTGCTAATGAGCAGTCTAGAGGGGAGAGGCATATGCTAATTAGTCACATGATACCCCATGAACCACCTCCAGGAAGGCAGCTACACACCAGACAATTCAAAACATCACTTGGCTGTGTAGATCAGCATGACTACCCCCTCCACATTGCGGTAGTGAATACATCCAAAAGGCCATGTTAATCTACTGGACATGAAGGAAACATGGGGATTGGAGGTGGAAGAAGCCAACAGACACCAAGGATTGCATTAATAGCCAAATAAATATACGTTGAGCAGTGCCCCAAAAATGTAAATCACACAGGGATTACACTAAACATAAGTGCTATAATCACACCAACAGCAGCATGAGGATCAGAGCAGTTAGGAAAAACACTAGGCATTGGAGATAACTCCAAACTTAACTGCCATAATGGTACAGACAGCAGTGTGGGGATCAAGGGGTGGGGGAATCACTAGCCAACATTTAAACAACACTCATGCCATAATGGCACTTAAACTACTTTGGGGATCAAAACGTGGGGAGAATCATTAACCACCATGGAGTACTCTAAATCCCTGTGCCTTAACAGTATCCTGATGAGTACAGGGATTAGGGGTGGGGGAACCTCAGGATAGAGGGAAGCCAGATGAATCAGATAAAGGTGTAGGGGCCGTGATGTGTGTATGTGTGTTGAACATATATGTGAATGTGTGTGAGTGTACGTGTGTGTGAGAGTACGTTTGTGTTTGTGTGTGTGTGTGTGTGTTGAACATATATGTGAATGTGTGTGAGTATGCGTGTGTGTGAGTATATGTGTATGTGTGTGTGTGTGTGTGTGTGTGTGTGTGTGTGTGTGTGTGTGTGTGTGTGTCCCTGCCTACACAAGCAGCAGTCTACTACCTCAAAGAGCAGATCAATAATGCTGTACTAACTATGATTTAGAGACGTGCAAATTAGCCAGTAATAAGGTTTTTACTCATCATGACTAACGTGTATCAATCACAAAACACACATCATGGGAGCAGGGCTAACTTATGCTAGGCCCTTTTATGAATTTGTGTATTTTTATATCGAGTCCATGGTGAAGAAAATTTATGTATTAATTGATTATCTAGTAAAATATGTGTTCATTTTACTAGTATTTATTAAAACAGAGCCATGAAAAATCCTTGAAATGGAAAGGAATTTAGGGGGAAATGTAGAGTAGAGTAGTATGAATGAAACAGTACAGATTGTAGGAGAGGAGAAGAGAAGAGGTGGATGAAATGCTCAGGATGTGGGCAGTGGTTAAGTTCAAGGAACTATGGCAGAGGATGACAGGCCTGTAGGAATTTTATTATTCATATATATATATATATATATATATATATATATATATATATATATATACATATATATATATGTGTGTGTGTGTGTGTGTGTGTGTATATATATATATATATATATATATATATATATATATACATATATATATATATATATATATATATACGTGTATATATATATCCTCTGTTTGCTTTCATGGCTGCTAACCATCAAACCTCCTCCACTCAGACATGAGCCCATAGATTCCCTATGTGCTGTATGTGCTGAGAATACTCAGATTGGGGACTAAAGACAAAGACATGCAGAAGGTCCAGCCATGCGGGTTGGTTTATGCCCTTTCTGGCATTCTGACAATGCCATTTTGTAAACGCTGACCCTAGCAAGGGTATGGGATGTGACAGCTGCATCACCACAGGGGTCACTATGTCGTCACCGTGTGAGGGTATAGTCTCATGCACCTACAGTTAGAACTACTGTATATACAGTCTTTGCTGTTCCTTATTTTACCATTCCTTCACCCCTACACTAATGAACTGTGGCATTAGACAGCCATTTCTTCCCCCATCCCTCTAAGATAGACTTGCCCATAATCCCCTTATCATTTCAGTAGATGCCTGTGACCCAAATTTAACTTGAATTGCCTGGGTTGCAGTCAGAGTATTATCCGTCTGTGCCATCTGGGCTGATAGGTATTAAGAAGAAGGGACAGTTTTAGAAGTAAGTACAGGAGGTAGAGAAGTTATGGGACAGTTTGCCAGATTAGAAAATACAGTGACAGATAGAGAGAGACAGAATGAAGATGAGATAGCAACAGAAAGGCACCAAACAGGATGAGGTAAGAAAGTGTCAGCAGGAGAAAGGCAGACAACATTATGACATGAGCAGAGGTCAAAAGAGGAATATGGGTAAGTGAGGTAGCAGACAAGATGGAGAAAGGAAAAGGGGAGAAAAGCAGTAAAAAAGAGACGACATTATTAAGCAAAGGTGGAAAAATGGTGCAGACAGCACTAGCAAGTGATGAAGGGGAGACTGAGTTAGAGGTGGCTATGTAGGTATCAACAACACACAAGGAGAACAGGGCTCAAAGAAACAGGAAGGGACATCTCCACAGGAAAGTGATATGAGAGAATGAGGCAGAAAAGTTATGGCCATTTTGGCAGTAGAGCACAGGAAAGATCAACAGGAGACAGTAAATAAGAAGATAGGAACAAGGAGGTGAAAGACGAGGATGGGACTGAAGATCAATAAGGGAGATTGAGTGTATGTATGTACATAGGTATGCATGCACGGGCAACATTATTTGGGTATGAATAAAAGAACAATTCAGGAAAAATAGTCAGGTGCACTACAAGAGTGAGACAACCAGCAATGACAATGTGGAGGGCTGGGGAAGTGGAACTAGAAGTCCAAAGGCAGTTAGTGAGAGGGGCAGTGACATGTGGCAGAAAATTAGGAAGGTGAGAGAAGGCAGCATGGAGGTAGACAATGGTTCTTGGTGACTGAAGAGTCAGACTGGAAATAGATTAAGAACATTGACATGGAGACCGGAGAAGCTAGATTACACTGAAGCCAGTCATGGCACCTAGACTTTATAAAACATGGTAGGAAATAACCAAGGGGACCAATAAAAAATAAATCCAAGGTGGAAAACCAAACCAAGACAGGTAGTTTTGATGTTAACGCAACTCACCAACCTTGTAAAAGAAAACAACGGCAGCAGTATCCCTCTACCTGGGAACCAACAACATGCTATTGAAGCTAAGAGGAAATCTCCACCGACTGGTGCAAATGGAACTAACAGTGGTTTACACTCCTTATTTCCGACTAATCCCAGCACACAAAGGGTACCTAATAATGAGCACAGTGAAGGCACGGCTCGTTCGAAGACCAGCAGACCTGAGAAACAGCCCAAGGACTTCAATTTCACCACCTGGGCAGGTCGGCAATTTACATTCAACCAAGGTACTGTGTCCTCTAATAACTACAACACCATAGAGAATGATTTTGGCAAACTAAAAGACAAACTCTATGCTTATAAAAGCAATCAACTCGAGATTGAGTACTTAAGGGAGTGTGTTAATGTGAAATGCATACCGAAGGGTTTGCGTTTTTATAAGTTCCCTAATAATGTTCAACCGGGGACTTTATATTACAAAAAACTGTGTGAAATTTTTGACAGAGCTGGACTGGAGGTTTTAAATGTGATGATCTCAGAGTATGAAGCGAAGGCTGATACTCTTATAAATGAGTTAAATGTTTTAAACAACTCCCTTGTTACTGACAATAACTTTTTAACTGTGAAGTTTGATTATGACAATGTTTTTAACGAAGTCGATCAGTTCTGTACAAAAATACTTAACCGAAAGATACGTAAGTTAGACAGGGATTTAGCTGAATATAGAGAAGGAACAGCCTACCCAGTGGGAACATAAACAGGACAATCAAAACAACCAAAACAAGGGGGCTGATTTCTATTCTAGAGCTACTCATGAACCCCCCCCGTAGGAGTGAGAGGTTAGCTGAGAAAGGTAGAAAGAATTCCCATCAGGATTTTCAGCATCCCCCCGGCAGGACGGGGGCATGGGGACAGAAACAATCCCTTCACATGTGGAGCAACAAACATAGTTAAATGACATCCCTATTGTCCCTGAAATGGCACTCCTACACTATAACTTTTCCAACACTGCAGGCCACAATTGTTCTATAGTTAAAAAAGACAACTTCATTATATACAATTATACTGATTTGCAAATTACAGATTTGACCTTCGACCTATTCAGTCGGGGTTTCCAGTTTGTCCCCGCATGCTCCTCTAATATATCACAAATTTTAGTTGAACTAAAACTCTTTGCTAGAAATTTAAATCTAGCACATTACTTTAAAGGGCAGCCCTATACCAATACAGGGCTCTGTAGAACTAGCACTTTCAACCCACCTGTGCACCCCTTAATTAAACTTTTTGAAGAACTAGTTGAGAAAAATTTTAGAACTTTACATTCCCAAGGAATACAACCACAGTTAGTTAACTTAAATGAATATGAAATCTGGTTTATTAACCATTTGAAAAAAGAAAACATTAGGGTCATGAAACCAGACAAGGGCGGTGGGGTTGTCCTGATGTATAATTCCAGCTATGACATTTACATCCACGATATGTTACAGGACAGTGAACAATACGAAATTGTATCTAGAAATGAAGTTAACATAGCCTTTTCTAAAATCAAATATATGCTTACTGACCATTTGCTCCAAGGAGCTATAAATGAAAAATTGTTCAACTATCTGCATGTTGAGAAACCCAAAATACTAGTAATTTTCGGGATTCCGAAAATTCACAAAGGCTTGGACCCCTTGAGATTTAGGCCTATTGTTTCAGGGGCAGGAAGCATCACTGAACCCTTAGGTAAATTCATTGACCATGTTACTAAGCAACTCATCCCACTTTTAGATCACGTCTGCAAAGACTCCTGGGATTTTCTTAGAGACATTCAACCTTCCTTTTTCTCATCTGAACTCCTTATGATAACTATAGACATCAAAGACCTGTTTCCTAGTATACCCCACCCAGCAGGGCTCGAGTGGTTTAACGATTTCTTAACCACTGAAACTAATCTCAACAATAAGGTGACTGGCCTTCTAGTGGAGTTTATGGAAATTTTATTACAGAACAATTTTATATTCTTTAATGGTGAGCTTTTTAGACAAAGGAAAGGAGTGGCCATGGGTGCCTCATGCGCTCCTTTTTATGCCAACGCTGTTTTGCACAGATGGGAACGTATGCTCATTTTTTCTTCTACTTGGGTTCAATATTTGACTCATTATAGAAGATACCTAGATGACATCTGTATTTTATGGAATGGGACCCTCAATCAGTTTGAGAATTTTTTTAGTTATATCAATTCCACTACCCCCTTCTTGGTGTTCATTCACAACATTAACAAGCACGAACTTCACTATCTTGACGTGACTTTATATAAAGATTATAACAATTCAACATTCCTTTCTAAACTTTACAGGAAACCTACTTTTTCTAATTGTTTTCTGCATTTTCAAAGTGCACACCCATTTTATCAGAAAAAAGGCATTGTTAAGGGCCAGTTCATTAGAGCCTCTAGGATGTGCAGCTCCACTGTTGATTTTTTGTATGAAATACATTTTTTGCAGTCCATGTTTGTAGACAGGGGATACCCTCTCTCCCTTATCACCTCCTTAGCTAAGGAAGTGATTGATAACAGAGAAATAACATTTCCACCACTTCTTGGTACAGGGCAACCTTCTGTCACAACTAACACAACAGCGATATCTGACACCTTCCAGAATAGTTTTATCTATACCTATTCTGGCAACTCCGCTGATATTGAGGAGATCATCAGGAGGCACTGGCCTGTACTGACTTTTCATGAAGAATTCAAAGATGCCCTCCCACCACACCCTAAATTTGTAAGAAAGAGGGACATTAATTTCAAGGAACTATTTGAAAGAAAACCTAATTTCCGGGCTAATAACTCTAACACACGACTAGGCACTTTCAAATGTGGGTCCTGTAATCAATGCCATACCATTATTAATGCTCCAACACTTTACATTCCCTCCAGGAATTTTAACATCAAATCATATCATCACTACACCTGTGGGAGTAAAGGGGTTGTCTACCTAGGTTTTTGCACCACCTGCTCAAGCTTCTATGTTGGCAAAACTGAGAGGCCATTTAGGAAAATACTCTACGAACATTTTTACGATCTAAGCAAACAAAGGGAGTCTAACGCATTCTACAAGCATTCACTCACTTGCCCTGGGATAGATCTTAAATTCATAGTGTTGGAGCAAGTTACCCCGGATGCTAGGGGAGGTGACTGGGAGACGACCCTCGAATACAAGGAACTTATATGGCAACTTAAACTAGAGGCAGGCAGACACCCTGGATTAAATGACAACATCAACATAAACAGTGTCCTCAAGCTAAGAAAGGTTCGATTATGAGAAGCTCATTCATTGCTGATAAAAAATCTTCAAGTGAAATATGATAAATGATTTATTTTAATTTATTGCTAAATGCACTGCCTACAGTTTCTTTCGATTATTTTACATTTCAGTTTTAATATTTACTGTATACATTTATTATAATGCACCAGGTTTAACTTTTAACAAAGAAGCATTTTTAACAATTTATCAACTCCAGCATTTTTAAGCTTTAATTTTTTAATTGATTAATTTTTTAATTGATTAATTAATAATTAACTTCAGTGTATATAAAGCCTTGCAGCACTTTGGATGTTCACTTGATAAAGCTCGGCACAGACCGAGCAAAAGCGCTTGTGTTTTCATTGTTTTTCATGGTTTTGTATTAAAGAATTAGACTTTCTGAGCAGCAGTCTGTCTTGGTTTGGTTTTCCACCTTGGATTTATTTTTTATTGGTCCTGTTCCTGCTTTTCTAAATAACCAAGGGGGGTGGGTGGAAGGTTGGATATGTTACAATGCAAAGAGGCGCGACTGACCTGTAAGGTAAAGCAGGCCCAGTAAGGTAGGTGATAAATGTGATGATAAGAGGCTGGGGCCTGTATTATCAGGAGTGTAACCCATATCAGGACCTACTACACTAACGGAAGAGAGGAATATCTGTGGCATTAATGTGCCAAGGGTGAAGAGCTTAGCACTGGGGAAAGAACATGCAAACCTGGCACAGATACCACCTCTGTGTCAGATGCAAACTCACCTTTAGCCCAGAAGGAATACCATTTCTCAAAACTGTGTTGAAAAATTTAATATTTAGAATTATGCCTGTAAACATAAATGTATTCCAAAACTTATATTTGAACTACAGACTTCTATAGAAAGCTGCAGCACCTTTTGGAGATGGTACACCTATTAATTTATTTATGCATGCATGTATATTCATTTGTTTGATTGCTTACTTGGTTGTGTAATTCTCAGGATAGTGCACTAATCAAAAGTGGCCATTTACAAGCACAGCCTTGTTGAAAGAGCACTCAGAAGGGCAAAGTATAAAATAAGATAAAAACTGAACTTAACAATGATAAACACTTGATAACATCTAAATGCAAAAAGTTTAGAAAGTGAACAAAATGATAGACGTCTGAACATATTAGTAGAAATCAGTTAAAATATTACAATATTACAGAAGTCACATTTACAAAGGTCAAAGCTTTTCCAAAAAAGGAATTGCGGAAATGTGTAAAGGAGGAATAATTTAAGACTTAGGACTACTTTGCAAGAAAATTGTCAGACAGAAAGGTAGAAAAAATGTCTACAAAGTAAATGATTTGTAAGAATGTGTCACAGGAAGGAAGCCATGATGTACTTTAAAAGGGGCAGAGCACTTGGTTAGTTGATTAAGTTGGGTAAGAAGTTTCTGAAGATAGGAAGCTTGGAGTCTTCTTGGGGATGGGAAGATGGAGGAGCTGCCAGAAAGAGGGGGACGCTATATAAAATGCATGTTTAGGTGTTGAGAGGTTGGTTCTTGGAAAAGATAGAGAAAGGGAAGCAGCAGATAACAAAATGTTGTGGAGACTGTAGATATGAGTTTTTTTTCCCTATAAGTTTGGCTGGAAGTAGGGCAACAGGTTGAGGTTTTAGTAGGAGTTGACTATAAGGTATGAGGTGGCTCTCTGTTTAATAGGCAATAGTTTTGCTTTATTAAGAGAAAGGCAGTGGTATTCTCAAGGGGGTATTGATGAAGTGACAAGATGAATTAGAGTGGTTTTGAAGTTTACATGAATTTTGTATGGAGGTAGAGATAAAAAATGGGGAGACCATATGCAAGCTGGGCTAAAAAGGTGCCTTGGCCATCACTAGCTATGGCAACATAGGAGAAAAATGGAGAATTTTTTTTGGTCATTTCAGAAGGTAGTTTATTTTTGACTTATCTTTATCTATGTGTAAGTAGAAAATGAGTGACTGATCAAACCATAGACCTTAGTACTTGAAGATGGATATAGTTTCAATAATGATTGTGTTATTTAAGCTGGAAATGGAAAGGGACAATGGGCAGCTGACAAGCCACTGGGGCGCTCCAAACAGCATTGATTTGCTTTTACAGGGGGTGAGTGGAAAGTCATGCAGGATTAGCCATTGCTGAAGTTGCAGCAGGTCAGACTGCAGTTGTGATTGAATTATAGATTGTGAGTGGTTGGATTTGTAGATAACAATATCATCAGAGTAGAGGAGAAGAAGGAAACGGAGTAGGTCGGAAGGCAGTTTGTTAATAAAAATGGACATCAGAAGAATGGAAAGGACTGATCCTTGTGCCACACCCTTGAGAAATGGCGCAGTATTTGAGTGGGTGCTACCTAACCTGACTTTGAAGAGACAGCTCTCTAAAAAGGTTTTGAGCCATGGTAGAGTGCCATTACTAATACTTATTTTTATGAGAGCATTTAAGATCAAGGGATGTTCAAGCATATCAAAGCCTTTGGTGAATTCTATGAAAACTGTAGCAGTAATGTTGCCTTTGTATGCATTTAGTAGGATATCATCAGTATAAATCCCATGCATTGTCATTGTACTAAGGCCAGGCCAAAAGCCATGTTCAGAGACAGAGATGATATTTATGCATGTACAGTTAGAGTTTGGCGTGCATAATTCTTTCCAGTATTTTACCTAAAGTAGAGAGGATGGAGATGGGATGAAAGTAGGAACAGCGGAAGGGATTACATTCTTGAGAGGTTTAATAATGATAGCTTTCCGGATAAGATTGACAGGATGAAGATATGGGTTAGAGAATGAGAGAGAAAGGAAACCTCTACAGTGCTGGACAAACTATTGTGAAAGATTATCAGAGTTTGGTGGACTGCCAGTTTTTATTTTGTTAAGAAGTTCATCTGTGTCTTTAGGTTTAATATTTGAAGATGAAGGAAGAATAAAGGGTGGCAGGGAAGGCGGATTTAGAGATGAAGGAAAAAAGGGAGTTGGGGTAGTGAGGTTGCTGAATTCATGAAGGAATTTGTTGGGAGTGAGTGTGAAATTGTTGCTTTGTAATACGTTACAGAAAATGGGGTTCTCATTATTTATTGTGGCCTGCGGAAACTTAACTTCCTTAAAGAATTACTTTGGGGAGTGCAAGAGGCAAGCTAGTTTTGATAGAGAGGATTTATGTTTTGTGATGGATTGTTTTGCCATGTTTTGTGGGTTAGTATATTGGTTGTTTTTAGGTATGGAGAGGTCAGTTTTTCATTTTCACCAGGCTTCATCCCTAAGTTTTAGAAATTTGTAATTCAGCTGTGATTTTGTGGTTTACACAGGCATTTTCTTTCTGGAAAAATGGTCTTGTATTTGAAGGAGAATAGACAAAAGGGTATTTGTGACAGTGTTTGTCATCTTTAGAGAAATTTGAGGTCCATGAGAGAGAAGAGAGGTAGTTTTTTGTACTTTAGAAATTTTTATAGTGGATTGTGGTTTGATTATTTTTAGGAGAGTTGGAGGTTTTTAATTTGGTCAATGATAGAGAAAGTGATGAGGTAGTAGTCACTTAAAGGTGAGAATGCCAGGATGTTAGAGATGGAAGAGGGAATGTTTGTTATAATAAAGTCAAGAGTGGAGTGTTTTTCTGTAGGAAGTTTGTTCCAGCGGGCTCAGAGATTAATTGAATGAGTCTAAAATCAGCAAAAAAGAAAGAGTGGTCTGAGGCCTGGAGTCCCAGGAAGTTAATACCGAAGTCTATAAAAATTAGTGAATTGTTGTTTTTGGGCTGTATTGCAGAGCAAAAGTTAATATAGCAGAGAGTTTTCATCATAAAAATGGGGAGGGAATATCAGATGAGACAAGGAAGATAGCTTTTTGTTGAAGGAGGCAAATGTTAAATATATATTAAAATATTTAAAAAAAGTCCAATTTAGATTTGAGATTGAGCTTAGATGAGATTTATGCATATCATTGACCTTTGTTCATGAGTGAATGCATAGATTATTTTGTTCTACACTGCAGCATGCGACACAGTCACATGAACCTTTGGGTATGACTTCAGGCATAACAGTTAACCGCTTGATGGTTTTCCAAGATAACTACACACTGATCAACAGCTTAACTTCAGCTCTTCCAGTGTGAAAAAAGAAACTGAAACACAGGGGCCAGGAATTCCATCAGTTTTAGTAAATTCAGTTAGTAGCTAGTACGTACAATGCCTGGACACCAGCAAATAAAACACTAGGCGAGCCTGAAAGAAAATCAACTAGAAAAGATGAAGAGAAAACACTGACTATGAAGAATCTTGCAGCTGTTCACCAAAAAGCAGTTCAAGCTCCAACTTTGGTTCAAGACATGGCTTCCAGTAGTCTAGAAGAAAAATAAACCAAATGTGCTCAGAGCTGATTAAAATAAAATAGATAAACAAACCAACAAACAAATAAATAATTAAATAAAAAACAATGAAGGCGGGTGGTAATTCAAATAAAAATTTTCAGATGAGCTGATAAAAACTGCAAAAAGTTAGAGGTTGAAATGAAGAAAAGGCTGATTGAGTATGAAACTGCTCAAGAAGGGATGTTTCAAAAAATGGTAGAATTGGAGGACAGAGCACGCAGGGGGAAATCTGATTTTTTTCTGCTGTACCACAGAAACTAGAAGGAACAGACTGTATTAATTTTATGGAGGCACAAACAAGCAATTGGACAGCTATTCCACAGCAGAAATCGTTAATTGAAAGGGCACACTATGTGTATGCTCCAATGATCCAAACCTGACCATGAGAAAGCAGCCAAGACCTGTATTAGTAAATGTGCAAACCTACAAGCAGAAAGAGTTGATCCTGACAAAACTGTGGCAAAAGGGCAACGTAGTAAAAATTAGAGACAGTAGAGTTTGTGGAAAGTGATTATTCACTGTATACCAGACAGAAGAGAAACATATGTATTCCAGTCATAAGGGAATGTCAAGAAACAGGTGTGAGATTCAAGCTATGGCATACAGCTGTTTTCAGAATATTTTTTCCTGGAAGATTAAAGTCATTTTTGATGCAGAACGGGCTAAGGAGGATGTACAAAAGTTTGGTGAATAAAAAGTGAGCCATAAAGCAAAAGGACACTCTGCTTCTCATTCTTCTGATAATAAAGCACACAGAGAAAATTTGCCAATGAAACCTTTTTCTACTCTTCCAAAGGAAAATGCATGAGAGAGAGAAAACAAGAGAGTTCAGTAGATGAATGGAAAGGGCCCTGTAAACAAACTGGAACCTGGAGTTGGGAGATGGAGATGCACAGGAAGAAGACTAGCAATACTGAAATTAGAGAGTAAATTTGAAACTACAAAGCATCATTTGCATTTGTGAAATACGACTGTATAATTAAAAGTGGAAAGATTAGACCTGTTGACTTTGTTAAACTTATGGGGAACTGAAAAGCATTTCCCTCACTTCATGTCATTAATGTTTGTAAGAAAACACAGGGGAGGGGAAGAAAGAAAAAGGTAACAGTTAGTAAAACAATTTCTGTTCTTAACATTATTTCTGTGGAATGTTTCACAGTATAAATTGCATGTTTTATAGTAAAGTATTTTTAGATATTCTTGTATGTGGTAAAGTTACTAAAATAAACAGATGCCTTTCTTCTTTCTTTCATTCTTTCTTCCTTTTTAGTATGAAGAAATATAGGCATTACAGTGCAAAAAGAGAAGAAAGACTACACAAAACCATGTTAAAGTTAATTGGCTGTAATCTTGGGTTCTTGAGGTGGGGGATGGTGTGCAAAAGTACACAGATCTTAATATTTGTAGAGCTAATATGTTTTCTCTTACTTTTGCATAGGTGAATGTCTGGATTAAGCCCCCTGGGTTACTTTAATAACAAGTTTTAAGTGGAAAAAAGTAAATAGAAGAACACACTGAATATAATGAAAAGTTTTCCTTTAGAAATAATGTTTCATTTGTTTTTCAGGTTGCAGCAGAGGACTACATTTTTTTCTCTTACATTTCCATGGATACAAGCTGATAACAGGGCAATAAAAACCAGAGCACTGGCTTATTCAAGGCAAAAAAAAATTAATGTTTTCTGAAAGCATGCAAGTTGTTTTCACATTTGGGATGGGAATAAAGATTGAAAAAAGAACAGACACCAATTAGTGTTAAGTAGAAGTACTGGTAATGACATTCATCTTATCATGTATAAACTTAATTTCAGGTTAATTAGGCATTTGTTAG
This sequence comes from Protopterus annectens, assembly GCF_019279795.1. Taxonomy (NCBI): domain Eukaryota; kingdom Metazoa; phylum Chordata; order Ceratodontiformes; family Protopteridae; genus Protopterus; species Protopterus annectens. Next base: position 195,392,823 of record NC_056750.1, on the reverse strand, counting down.
CAGCTGTCTATTTTGGACAACTGTTCCTATTACGAAGGTTAAACTTCATTTTTGAAGGTGTACATATTTACGAGCAATTGCATTAAGTTAACAGGGTCTAGGGATGTTCTGAGGAGGTATTTGCTTTTTTTGAGGGCTTTTATTAAAACAAAAGTCTTGTATGTGATATAAGTTCCATTCCAGTTGATAAGAAAAAACTGTATAACTGATTAGCCTGCCAAACATTAGTGGTTGCATGTATCACAAAAGTTGGAAACAGACTTTTATAAAAGTTGTTATATATAACAGGTGGGAAAATGACTTTTTCCTATGTGAATGTACTCACAAGTATAGACAAAAAGGAAAGCTTATTTAATTATATTCAGAAATGCAAAGTACAAATAATAATACTGCAGGAGACACATTTGTGAGTGTGAATTTGTTAAAGAAAAGATTTCAGGATGGATATTCAGCAAAATATCAGGAAGAAAGGAAAAGAGGAGTTGATATATTACTGTGAATTGAGCTTCAATAGTGCTAGACCAGGAAAAGGAAGATAATAATGATGGATTTGTGGTAGTAGGGGGCTACAGGCAAGCATACCTCTCAATGTTCCAGAATTTTGCAAAATGTGCAGTGTTTTGCCTCGTACTTTTTGACTATTTGTCATAAAACTTGTTTTCTGGCAAATCATTGATGATTGAAGACACTAAATAATGGAATATATTTGAATTTCAGACTTATTTTTCAGAAAATACATATGAACACAAATAGTGTGATTTTAGCAACTTTCTAAGTTTATAAGAGCAGTATTTAAAATGTGTCCATATTGTTGGGCCTTTGCCCCCCCCCCCCCATTATTTTAGCTTTGTCCAAATTTCTTGCACGGAGGGGTTGAGGATTATACTGGCATATATTTAAATTCCACCTAAAACTGCTACTGTGGGGCTTAAAAAAATTGGGTGAAATAAGCAGCTTTTAGCAGAGAATATTATATACAGGTGGGAATTGGAATTTGATTTGCAACAATGAGGATGCATCTGGTGGACCTAAAAAAATATAACAAAAGAGGGTAGATTGCTGAAGAAATTTGTGAAAATATTTGGTGTGAAAGACATGGATTCAGTAGTAGGAACTTGGAGACAATTTGCATATTATTCCCCAAGGTGCAATAACTGTGCTAGAGTAGACAGAAATTATATTTCACAGGAACATGTGCATTTAATTGAGAACTTTGACATGCATCCAACAACTATTTCAGATCACGTGACAAAATTACTAAGAGAAAATGCAGGGTAATGATTCTAGGATGAGACAATTCTGCTTTACCACTTGCCTGCTGCAAAGAACAAAATTTAAGGAATTGGTAGTGGAAATTATTTAGGGGTTACTAAGGAAGGTAAAGATTACTCCAGAACTCATAGCTAGTGAGTGAGATAAAATAAAAATGGAACTTAAAAAGTAGGGTAGAAATAAAAGAAAACGAGATCTGGTTAAGAAGTAATAAAAATTATTTAGAGAGACTGACAAAGGTTAAAGTGTTGCAGAGCAGTGCAAAATAAGAAGAGCTTAAACTGCAAAATGCTAGAGAAAATAAAGGACTACTTGTTTTCTATGCAAGAGTTTAGAAATATTGCTGTTAAGCAACTATTGTTTGATAATTCCAGAAAAACATTTGGCACAATGACTCATGCAGTAAAAAGTAGAAAGAGTTGTTGCCAAACTTAGGGAGTCTATAACAAGAACAATAACCAGAGATCCTGTACAGTTATTAGAGATACTTTGGAAATTTTATTAAAATTTGTATAAAGCAGAGAAATGGAGAAATATGCCAAGGTTATAGGTAGATGAGGCCCAACAATTAACAGTTAAGATCAGAGGATTTGAGATGAAAACAATGTATAACCATTCTGCAGGAAAGTCTCCAGGAACAGATAGTATTCTAGTGGAAGATGGGAATCTAGGAGGAAAGAAAGTGACAAATATTGGAAAGGTTTTATTTAACAGCATTTTAAAAGGAGGAGTGGTGCCAACATCCTGGAAAAAAAGCTGTGGTGTCTATAATACCTAAAAATGGTAAGGAACAATCTTATCCAGCTTTATATAGGCCCATTTCAATTTTAAGCCATGATTATAAAGTGTTAATGTCTATAATGGCTAAAAGAAATGGCAAAGGTGATGCCAACATTTATAGATATGGATCAATGTGGCTTTGTGGAGGGGGGACGCAAGCATTTGACAACATTAATAGAACAATGATGATCCAGAGGGAAGCAGAACATAAGTAAATACTGCTGTTGTTGGTGGGTCTTGAAGCAGAGAAAGCATTTGGCAGAGTAAGCTAGGATTTTATGAGTAGGGCGACAGAAGCATTTACATTTCCAGATACAATAATAAGATTAATTAGAGAGATATATGAGGACTGGAGGTATACATCATTTGCATTTCCAGATACAATAATAAGATTAATTAGAGGGATATATGAGGACTGGAGGTATACATCAAAGTGGGAGGGTTCTTCTCTGATAAGTTGTGTCTAAACAGAAGAACCAGGCAGGGGTATCATATTTCCCCTTTGTTATTTGTGTTATATATAGAACCATTGGCAAAAATAAATAAATAAATAAATAAATAAGAGACTCAAAAATTAAAGGAAATAGTTTGTATCGTGTTCAAGAAAAATTTGCTTTATCTGTACATTCGAGTGTTTGCCGATGATATTGTTCTGTACCTGATGGAACCAGAAAAGGACATCTCAGTGCTGTGGAACATTTTGATACAGTTCCTGTTTTTTTGGGATATAAAATAATGAAGATAAAAAAGGCTATAGATGTAAGCTATGTGCCCACACATGAATTGCTTCAGCAATATCCATATTTATGGGGGCACAATAAAGTAAAGTGTTCAGGAGTATGGATTAAAAAGGATTATCTTATGGCAGCTAAGGATGTGTGGGAAGAGACTAAACAAAAATAATATAAAAAACTGAGAAAATGGAAGCTTTTGCCTATGGATATGAATAGCAAGACACAAGCAGGGAACATGTTTTAAGTCTGTTTAGTTTTATACACAAGTTAGGCATATTTTTATCAACCAGAGGAGACGTTGTGGATAGTAATTAATAAAGAGTTGAAGGATTTTATGGGGGTAGGGGTCAAGAATCAAGTGCGATAAGCTGATCCTCTCAATAGAACAAGGTTTAGTATTATCTGATTTGAAGGGATACTTTAGAGGTACACAGTTAAGGCTCTTATATATTGCACAAAAGCTACAATTCAAAGTGGAAAGGGATGATGATGAAGTAGGAGATAATTCAAGAGATAAGGAAAGACTGGGATTTTGTATGCAGATCTCCAAGGAGAATAACAACAGCAATACATAATATTATATTCATAAAGTGGCAGAAAGTGTACTAAGAACTAAGCCAACATGGGAGTACTGAAATGAGATTCTGCTGATAGGTATGGCTACAATTATGGGTAAAGACAATAGACAAGAGGAGGCTGGGATTTACTGTAGGAACCTGGCAAAGGAATCAAGGTATTGGGAACAAATAATTAGAGAGGGAAATATAACAGAATGGGAACAGACCAAGAAACATTTGGATTGCAGACTAAAGATTGTCTTTCCTAGCAGGTACTGATGTCAGAGTATAGACAAAGAAAGGAAAAGGGGAATCCTAAATGGAAGACCTGCGCTAGTTGAGTTTTTAATTGAATCTTGAACAGAAGCTGCCATTAAAAAGGGATAATTAGTAGGACATATAAAATATTGCATGATAACTATAGGAATCAATCAAGGGCATTCAGGAAATATGGGAAGACAGATTATATAAGCAATTCACAAAGAAACAATGGGAGGACATATGTATGGCTCCAAAATATACAATGCAATCTAGAAGATTTTTAGTGTTTGCATAGATACTTTTATACTCCAAGCAGGCTCCAAAGAATTTTTCCTCAGGTAGATGGCAAATGTTAGAGGTTTAATGGGGAAGAAAGAGGTACCAGGGAGCTTATTTTCTCAAAGTGTAATGATTTGGCAGACTTAAAAAAAAATCCCTGCAAAGTACTATGTCATTACTACTGGTCAAGCAAATGACTACAACTCATGAAATTATTTTTTGAGTTGGGATACAGGATGTGAATTGCCTAGGCATAGTAAGGCCTTGTTAAGTTTAACTCCGGTGGATGCCAAAAAAAAAAGCAATTACTAGAAAATGGAAATCAAAGTCTAAACCAACTATACTTGAAGTAGTGACCGTTGTAACACAGATAAAAGAAAAGGAATTGTGATGTTTAGAAAAAAAGTAGGATTAAAGTACATAGAAAATGGAAACTGTGTGAATAATACATGCAGAAAAATGCTTTGGAGGAGGAATGAGGTTTAAATGAAGCAAGAATTGAGCAATTTGTGGAATGTTGTTTTAATATATGGTGTAGAACAATATATGATGCATAATGTCTGTAAATGTGAACTTTTTAATATGGTTTGATTACCTGTATATAAATATGTTTGCCTATGTAACAAGCTGTTGTTGTTGTGTCTTTTGGCTTATCCCAGCCAGGGGTCACCACAGCGGAACTCCGGTCCGCTAATGTTTGGTAGTGGATTTTTATGTGCCGAGTTACCAGCCCTGATGCACAACATTCAACGAAGGCACGCCCATTCACGCATGCCTCCACACAGAAGACGCTCTAGCTGAGACTCAAACGTGACAACGTCTTGCTGTGAGGCAACAACGCTACCGCAGCACCACTACCTATGTAACAATTGATAAGTAAATAAAGGTGCTAAATACATTTGACCACTTGACAACACCTGTTATTCACTCCCAGCTTTTGTTAAGAAATAAAGCTTTCATATAACACCAGCTTTTTAAAAACATATAGCTTTAATCTGCACTGTTTATCAATAAGCAACCATTACCTAAATAGAAAATAACAATTCCAAATAATATATTTTACCATTAAGACAAATATGTTCGTATGGCTTCCTACCTAGTGCCTGAAGATTCAGAAACACTTATCAATACTTTTAAGGTTTCCAATCTTCATATTTTGTGTGTTTAGACATTTGTACCAGTGTTTTAAAAACTAAACACGACAGCTTCTGACTTTATGAAAAAACTAAAAGTCTTCCATATAGCATCTTATTAATGTCACGGAGTCCAAGAGTAAAAATCTTTAAATTATAGTGGGAGGAATCATGATACATGCATCGTGTTTTGAATAAAAGCTGAAAGACTATAAAAATATAGAAGAACTGCTAGAATCACAGAAGAAAAACAGAGAGGTGAGTCAAAATAATAAGTATTTTAATTTCTCAAAATACTGAGAAATTCAACTACAGAAAAAATCAAAACTGACAGGGCATGCAAAATGTATACAGCTGTGCCATCTACAAATGCAAAATCAAGGTCATCTTTAAATTAGATTTGCGATTTCTTCACAATCAAGTCTTAAGAGAATGCAGAAATTCAGACCAATATTAATAATTTAAAATGGTCAAATTATATACTCTAATAATGAAAACTTTTTTGAACAGAAAGTGAAAAGGATTTTTTTAAACATCTGCATACATTATAGCCTCAAACTACGGATGAGTTACCCATTTTCTTTTAAGACTTTCTTTTTAGTAGGATCAAGTATACTTGATGAAGTTTCAGAATGCAAACACATACAGAATAACTATAAGCTTTTAAATCTGAACATACATTTATTAAGGAATCATTCATGGAAAAAAAAGTCTACTGTTTCCATGCAACCAGTTAGTTATATGCAGAAAAGGTTGTTCTCCCCTGCATCTCTTCCATCCTTTAAAGCATGTGCAGCATCAAGTGGGATCCTTTCAACACAAGAATGTTGTTCAAACCTAATATGAACCACAAACAAGGAATCTTACATTTTTGTGCAGCAACAGTCTCTTTATACTTTTATTTTTTATAATAATCATTCTTGTTTTTTAAGGAGGCCACTACTTAGATCAGTAACTACACTACATTCAGTTTATTAGCTTCTGTATTACTATTCTGATAAAAGCATATATAATGTTGAAAGCCTTACACTGTCTTACTTTTTACAATAATTAAAAGGTCTGCATACAGAGGGCCAGACTCACAAAAGCACCATGTACTACATAAAACCAAACAATTAGTCTTGTGCAGTCTATAAAGCTAAGGCAATTCTGACCATTTCAATGATAAAAGCCTTGGATCTGTGGCATAGAAGGATGGACCCCTGATTGTGACCCATTTGACCCAAGATTCATCAGTGGTTTGAATAACAGAGAAGATAGGCAAAGTTCTGGGAAGGAGCAGCTTTTTCACAGCTTGCCCACTCCGGGAGGGTGGCAGGGTTTCTACCATGCCCTCTCCAGGAGGGTGGCAGGGTTTCTACCATGCCTTCTCCAGGAGGATGGCAGGGTTTCTACCATGCCCTCTCCAGGAGGGTGGCAGGGTTTCTACCATGCCCTCTCCAGGAGGGTGACAAGGTTTCTACCATGCCCTCACCAGGAGTGTGGCAGGATTTCTACCATGTCCTCTCCAGGAGGGTGGCAGGGTTTCTACCATGCCCTCTCCAGGAGGGTGGCAGGGTTTCTACCATGTCCTCTCCAGGTGGGTGGCAGTGTTTCTACCATGCCCTCTCCAGGAGGGTGGCAGGGTTTCTACCATGCCCTCTCTAGGAGGGTGGCAGGGTTTCTACCATGCCCTCTCCAGGAGGGTGGCAGGGTTTCTACCATGCCCTCTCCAGGAGGGTGGCAGGGTTTCTGCCATGCCCTCTCCAGGAGGATGGCAGGGTTTTTACCATGCCCTCTCCAGGAGTGTAGCAGGGTTTCTACCATGCCCTCTCCAGGAGGGTGGCAGGGTTTTGACCATGCCCTCTCCAGGAGAGTGGCAGGGTTTCTACCATGCCCTCTCCAGGAGGGTGGCAGGGTTTCTACCATGCCCTCTCCAGGAGGGTGGCAGGGTTTCTACCATGCCCTCTCCAGGAGGGTGGCAGGGTTTCTACCATGCCCTCTCCAGGAGGATGGCAGAGTTTCTACCATGCCCTCTCCAGGAGGGTGGCAGGGTTTCTACCATGCCCTCTCCAGGAGGATGGCAGGGTTTCTGCCATGCCCACTCCAGGAGGGTGGCATGGTTTCTGCCATGCCCAATCCAGGATGGAGGCAGGGTTTTTCACAGTTATCTGGGATGGCCCTAGTGATGGGAGCAGTGCTATAATCGCATAGTATATGGTTGTTAAACTCTTGCATAGAAAGGGCACAGAAGCTATCTGATGATATGTGTGGTAATGCACATAACATCAGCTACTCTGTCCACTTAGGACATACAAAAAATTCTGGTATGCAGGAAATGTACCTGATGCTATGGGATGCCCTCAGCTACTTTCTTTTCCCAAACTAACACTGGAGCAGTCCCAGCCCCAAAAGTTGGCATCAGGGACACAAAGAAGAACATTAAGTATTATAAACAGCAGAACAGCTTGTGGGAACATAAAGAGAGACAAAAAAAAATGCTGAGCACTTAAGTTGCATCACTTCAGTCAAGGACTATGGGGATAGGATGGTCCAGGGCTATGGCTTATATCAGTCATGTCAGTGCAGTCATAGCTATATAGGTGGTATTATTAAGAACATCTAGGGCTATGCAGACAACCTAGGGTGCATGACAATAATGAAGCAGATACTAAAAGGTCATTTCTGGCATACAGATTAGTAGCTAGAAGCTTGTCACGTCAAATGTTCTTTTGCAGTAATGAAAAGGTGTGGGATGGGCTAGTAAGTGACCTGCAATTAGGGGTGGGTCTGCATTCTCTAAATTGGTGTACTCACTGTTTAACAATTCCAAAAATACCTGGCTTACAATTCCAAAACCTCTTGGTCAAACCTTGATCTGTAGTCTTTTCTGGCAGGTAATCAGCATAAAGAAGGAAATCGGCCTTGAATGGAATGCCACTGTCCTATAAATGACAGAGATGATCCTGAAAGCTAAATATTGATAGAAATCAGGGTGGGATTCTTAACAATAGGTTCCTCTGCATATGTAACTGACATTGTTTTAAAACCGTTTCTATTACTATGGATGAGTGACTGCAACTGGACATTATTTCAGCATCCAGCAGATGGGGTGATTGTTCCACAGCTACATGTGAGTGCTATTATAAAAACTATATGTGGCACTTAGCAGAGTGTATTGTTCTCTATCTATGGCTAAGTGCTGTGAATTTCTATTGGATCATTTCAAGGCAGGCTTCAAAATTATTGTTTTATTATCTGCAACGGATAAAGAGAAATATTAGGAGACAGCTGCTTCAAGAAAGTAGAATACTAAAAACTGAATCTCCAGCATTCAGCATTTCTAGTGCCTACAATGGTTAATTAGAAGTACTGCAAAAACTAAAAAGGGAATGCCTTTTAGCTGTAGCTTGTTAATTGTGGGAAGGCAGCGCTATGTATAATACGTTGTCATTTATAACACTTCAAGTGAAGTACATTTTGTGATGTAACTTAAAGGATTATGATTTGACCTCTGATCAGAATCAAGTTACAATGTGCACAACACATGGATCCCAAGAAAATCACCTCAAGAGCAAATTAGTTATGATCAGAGAGAGACAAACTGCTTCAGCTGCTCACATGTAGTACTAGTTACAGGAAAAAAGTCTTGGAGCACAACATTTTAAAGCACTTACTGTTTCCCTGCAGCAAGCAAAAGCTAAGTGCACCGCTGAGACACTAACAGCTGTAAAAGCTGTCAAACACTTCCACGTATCTTTTTTGTGTTGCAGCCAGAATTGTTTTACAGCTTTTATAGCTGGTTTCTTCACTCACTCTATGGTGGCTGCTGTACATGCTTTAGTGTAAGACTAGAAAATATCAGGTCTGAAAGCCTTGCATGGCATAAATGTTTGTGAATGGGATATGGATGTTAACAAATTCACTTCAAAAGTGGAGCACACTGAAGCTTGACAGGTGAATCTCAACATCCATGTCAAGAATAAAGAACTAGTGGTTACAACTGGAAAGATCCATTCATAATTCTTTAAAGTGCATGGAGCTTTATCTGTTCCACATGCTACCAGCTACAGAGCAAAACAGTGAAAGACTGTGAAGAGACCATAAACCACTTAGGTTTGTTACTTAGTGTTTACAAGAGGATGAATGGCTTTAGAAGCCAACAGCCATTTCACTCTGACACACTTTTGTTTGTTTTATTTATTTTTGTATGTGTATGTGTATGTGATTGCGAGTGTGTGTAACAGTGAAATGTGTTATAGCTTATAAAGGTGTAATAATGCTTTTGACGATGTTGTGTGATTGCTGCTCTTATTCCCTAGGAAGAGAAGATAAACTAACCAAGTTCAAAGTTATTTAACAATCCTTACCTGCCATACAGCAGGTGTTCACATATTCTACCATTGAGGTTTTTGCTTGTAAGGTTAAAATAAAATTGTGTTATTTACTTTTCCTATGTCAGAAAGGGTGCTTAATGCAGTTAGCTTGTTTTCAAAATTCATAGTGTAATCAAGCATTCCATACACTATAAACCTTGTTAAGCATCTCTTTGAGTGTCAGAGAGGTCCATATAGAGGATTATAAGGGAGTCACTGATCATAACCTGCTTATTATGTGTTCCAAACATGGAGGTCAAGAAATTTCCTCAACAGTGAAGCTCTAGGGGTAAATCTTGACACCTATGATGAACACATAATGATGGGTCATGATCAGATACCCGATCGTAATTCTTTTTAGTGCATGGAGTTTCATCATTTCCATGTACTACTAATTACAGAAAAAAGTGCTAAGTGTTTCAATGGCGTTCAAAGCCATAAAGCACTTAGCAGGCACTGCCAGAAAGACAGTGATGCACACTCTTATCAGTGATACATTACCTGCTTCAGATAGCAGGCAGAAACAAATTTGTTTTTTATTCTGCTGCTGTTGTTTGCTGGTCAGTATGGGCAGTTTTAACTGCCCAGCATGATGACTGATCTTAACAAATTAAGCAGAGTATGGTAAACAATTAGGACTTTAACTATAGGAGCACATAACTGATTTGCCTTTTTCCGGATATTGGAGTGTGTCACTATGCTGCATGTACTACTATAAGATTATCTCTTCCCGGATTTCAGAGTGTAATGAGCACACTCCATGTACAGACTGTTATTGTGTTACAAATCACCTGACCTGAGGGCTCCAGTCCTGCACTCGTAGGTCATTTGGTGAATTGCAGTAGGATTCCCTAGGTCATCATATTTTGTCTTTTTCTGAATGCACATTGCTAAGCTTTCACTGTTTACCATTGTCTTAATCAGTAATAGAGCCCAGTGAACCAATGCTTCAGAGTCATTTGTTTTCTGAAACAGAGATGAAAAAGTAGACAGAAGCATCGAGACAGTCCTAACTTATGCAATAGTTCAGCATGCCATGAAGACATTTTTATCACAACACCAGGTATTAACACTGAAAAGCTTTTATTCTTTATTCAGCATGCACTCAACTCACTCTTATCCAAAAACAAACAGAAGATATATAAAAACATTGACTATTTTTTAATCACTGAACCACATGTCCTGTTCCTGCTCCACAGAAGAAAAGCCAATGAATCGGTTACTGTTCCTTTATGTTGTTCACGTTATCTGGGTAATGCAGAATACATTTTACTATTGTGTCTTCTTTACAGATGATGCTTATGATAACCCTACCAAAACTTTTTAGTCATTCAGTCTATCATAGGCTGCCTCCACTGTTTTTCCAGCATGGCTCAAAACACCTTAACACACTCAAAAACATCTGTATTCTCTTTCTATATCCTGCAATGCCTAAGGTTTGCTGCCTATACTTGTGATGTGTTTCTCTTCAGGACTGAAGGCATACTAAAGATATTTTTCCTTTTTTTGTTCTACTGCACAATATAAGAGATAATTGGTCATACCACATAGTTGTCATTCTGTAGACATTTACAAAGACACATAACCCTTTTCACCTTAATCCTGAGAATCAGGTCACTTGCATACCTCTGGTAGTAAAGGAGAAACAAATTCAAAATCCTTTTTGTTTCTCCATATGTCCAGTTCTTACATTACAAAATGCTCCTAGTAAATGTATTTTTGTATACCATTAGGTTGCGTTTTGAGTTTTCAGTGCAGGCTACACAGAATACCTTGGACTAGAAAAAAAATCCATATTGAGTTCTACATATTTGTCAGAGTTTTCTGGTCTCGTACACTCACCTTGTATTACAACAAATTAATCTACAGTCTACATTCAGAATATATTCTCAAGTCTTCTTTGTTTAGTATCCACTCCAGTGCTTGATTATCCAAGAAATATTATCCACTTCTTATCACATTCGGTCAGAATATTTAATGAGTATTTCACACTTCTATTGCACATTTCTTTGTACTGTTTCATGTTAAAACCATGCAGCAAATAACACAGAATAAGCAAACAGAATGGGAGTAAATACAAAAATTTGTGTTACCAAATCTTCCAAAAAGTTGATAAAACATTTACTCGTGTATAACTTGGATATTCTGTCCATTTAAATAAGTTGGCACTCAACTGTGAGTCAGAATAAAATAAGATGTCACCAAGATGCTACAGCAGAAGTTAAAGCAAAACTTTTTATGCAAAGCACCAAATGAATGACCATGTAATAAAAATATGTTAGTGCTCTTGTGTTTACCATTCATCAAATGCACAAAAACAAAACAAAACAAACAAAAAAATAAATAAATAAAAAAAAGCCAACGACCCAACCAAAAAAAAAAAAAAACACTTTTCTCTGATGCAAACATAGTTTAAATATTTCATTCAGATTTTCAGGAACCAATAAATCACACAAAATAAGGTCACATGATGTGATTTATTGTGTTCATTATTACCTTTATTTCATCTTTACATCCATAACAGGAGTGCATTTTACACTGCCACCAACTTTTTAATGCTAATAAGCTATACATTTCAATAGCCTGTATATAGATCTGCTGCATTTGGCTAAAACTTGAAATAACAAAGCACATTTGTGATCTCCACCATATTCTTGTTAGTGACGTCTTTGTCTGCAGTGAAGCATCATTTTTAATATTTCTGTTTTCTAGTCTGCTCTAAATCTTTCTAAATGTGTGACTTAAATGTTAAGGAATATGCAGTATTAAATAAAGAGTTACAACGTGACTTATTTTTATTATTTCAGAAAAATTATCTCAAAAATATCAAGTAAAAATGTTAACTCTCACTTTGATACTGTCAAAAATCATCCAGAAAAAGGCAACCTGTTTTTCTCCAGCTAAATAACTAATAATCTGTCTTTGAATTTGTTAGTACATCCTTAAGTGTGTCTGCATTTGATTTTTGGTCCTTGCACCATTCTTTTCTTGTCTAATACTTAAAAATAAACTTTGATATCTTATATGTATCTGCACCTCACATTTCAAACCTTTGACCACTGACATCTTGCTCTGTATTTCTCAGAATTATCATGCTTGAGTGAATACTGCCCCATTTGCCACTGCCTTTATCAGAGGTGATGGTTAAAGTCCTTTTAACTGCTGCTGCTCTCAGATTACTACAGCTGTTGCAAATGTCAATGCTTTTTTAATAACATATTTTACAGCATTGTCATTGCACTAAATAAAGTGCATCAGTACCCATGAAATTAATCAAATTAAGGGAATTAAATCCCTATATAATAGCTAAGGAATCAGCTAGAATAACTAATTATGTCTAGAGAAACAGGTAATAAAGAATATAATGTGCTTCATCTAAAAATGAAAATTAACAAACTGCAATCATCAATCATGACTCTCAAACTATTGCCATTGTTGCAAAGCCAAATAATGTCTTTTTAAGTGGAATTAATTAACAGCTTTACTTGCAGCATTAAATGATGTACAGTGTGCTAGTATAAGCAATCATTATTCACTGCACTAGAAATGTCTTTCAGCTTTTCCCAGTCAGGGGTCACCACAGCAGATCACCAGTCCTCAGACTGATTGGCAGTGGTATTTATACTGTGTCGAGTTGCCAGCCTGGTGCCCAACCTTTACTGAAGGCACACACATACACACCGCCCTGCATGTCTTTAAAACTCATTCAACCACAGGGTGGGCATACAAACTCCACACAGAAGGCACTCCAGCTGAGAAATAAAGCAGAGAACCTCTTGCTATTTGGCGACACTGCTAACCGCTAAACCACCGCGGTTGTTAAGGTTCACTGCACTACAAAGAGTTAATTCCCACACATTAGCTTAGCCACCACAGAATAGCTGATAAACCATTATCCAAAACATGGCTGCTGCTTTATTCCAGAAACAAAAGTTAATTAATTGCTGGAACTATTCGCCGGAATATGTATGTCTTTATTTACATCAGTGAATGCAAGGTATTCCTACAGGGTTGAAAGCAGTTACCAAAACTGCAGCTGTTTATATCAAATTCTGAAATGTTTTTTTCTTCTAACAATGACTTGCTCCTCAATCATCATCATCATCATCATCCCCTTTTTCCCATTTACATGGGGTCAGGGTATTGTGTTAACTGTCGCCAACTCTCTCGATTTAGTGCCACTCTCCTGCCTTCTTCAACACTCATGCGTGACTGTCGCAGATCTTCTTTCACACAATCCATCCACCTCTTTGACGCCCTCGCTTCCTCTTACCTTTTTCCTGTCTGTCCCAAATCTCCCTCATCAGACTGTCTTCTGCTTTTCTACACGTGCCCATACCATCGCAATCTGTTTTCTTTGATCTTTTTTGCAATTGGAGCTACTTTGGCTTCTGCTCTTATGTCCTCATTTCTTCGCCTGTCCCGCAGTGTGCATCCTACCACCTTTCTCAGGCACTTCATTTCCATCACCTCTAGCTTCTTCAACTGTTCTGCCTTTACTGCCCAGGTTTCTGTACCATACAGTAGTACTGGTCGCACCACTGTCTTGTACACCTTACTTTTCAGCTTCTTTGGCATTCTTCTGTCATATACTACACCTGATACTCTATGCCAGTTGGCTGCAGCCCCTCTGATTCTAGCTTTGACCTCTTCATTCAGACTACCCTTCTCCTCAACCACCCCTCCCAGATACTTGAAGCTGTTTACCTGTTCCACTATCTTCCCATCTATCTCTATTCTCAGCTTCTTCTGATTTCCCCAATCTACTGCCATTACCACTGTCTTATCTGTGCTTAGTTTCATCCCATGTGCCTTCAGATTTGCATTCCATTCTCCTATCCTTTGCTGACGTTCTAGATCAGAGTCTGCCTGTACTGCCACATCGTCTGCATACAGCAGCTTTGTTGCTCTGACCCCTCCAACCTGTTTGCTGATGTAGTCCATTACCAGTATGAACAGCAGTGGGCTCAGAGCTGAACCCTGGTGTACACCCACTACCACTGGGAACCCCTCAGTGAGGCCAAACACTGTTCGTACTTGAGTCACTGGGTCCTTGTACATAGCCTGTACTAATTCTACCAATGTTTCTGGGACTTCAAACCACTGCAGTACTGCCCAGATCAGCTTTCTTGGGACCTTGTCATATGCTTTCTCCAAGTCTAGGAAAGCCCAGTTTGACTCTCTCCTCTTCTCTAGTTTCTTCTCAAGTATCTGTCTCAATGCAAACATCGAGTCAATTGTGCTGCATCCTGATCTGAATCTGAACTGTTCATCTCCCATCTTACATTCTACTATTCTGAGTATCCGTTTATAAATCACCCTCTCCAGAACTTTCATGCAATGTGGTAGGAGTTTGATGCCTCTGTACTGTCCACAGTTGTGGATGTCCCCTTTGTTCTTGTACACTGGCACGAGTATGCTTATTCTCCAGTCATTTGGAATATGCCTTTCTCTCCACACTGCAATTAGTACCCTCAGGAGCCATTTCTCCCCTAGCTCACCCAGCATCTTTATCATATCTGCTGTGACCTCATCTGAGCCTGCTGCTTTCCCAGACTTCATTTTCCTTAGTGCTGCTCTTACTTCTTCTAAGCTGGGCTCCTCTTCTACTCTCATTGTAGGCTGTTTCTGGGGCAGTACCGCTTCTGTGGGGTTTTCTTCATTCAGAAGCTGCTGGAAATACTCCTTCCATCTGCCTTTGATGTCCTGTGGGCTGGTAAGCAGGTTGTTGCTGGAATCTCTTATGAAGGGTGTCTGACTATCTTCTTTATCTTTCTGTCTTTGCCTTGCAACCTGGTATAGTTTCTTTGTGCCCCTTACTGAGTCACTTTCCAGAAGCTGATAGAGTGCCTCTGATGCCCTATTCTTTGCTATTGCAACTTCTTTCTTAGTTTCTTTGTTAGCCAACCAGTAGTCCTTCCTAGCCTGGTCAGTCTTTTTAATCTCCCACTTCTTCCTGCACTCCTTCTTTCTTTTGATTACTTCCTGCACTTCTGCATTCCACCACCAGCTTTCCTTATGTACCTTATTTCCATACCTGGCTCGGCCACATATCTGTTCTGTAGTCCTCACACATGCTGTTTTTAGGCGCTGCCACTCTTTTTCAACTCCACCTATTTCCTCCTCTTCTTGGGGTGCTAGAGGCCTGAGTAATTCCTTGAACTGCTGTACTTTCTCTCCAGTCAACTTCCAGGTCTTCAGCTACTAGGAGGAAGTCTACCTGAGTTGCATGTTGGCTACTCTTGTATGTGATCTTGTGACTGTCTCTCTTTCTGAACCATGTGTTGGCTACTATCAAGCCATTTGCCAGACAGAAGTCTAGAATGGCTTCTCCTTCTTTATTCCTATTGCTCCACCCATGTGGACCCAGGCAGTCCTCATATCCTGTTCTGTCTGTCCTGATATGTGCATTTAAGTCACCCATTATCAACACCAATTCATGTTGTCCTGCTTTATCTAGTAGGTCCTGCAACTGCTGTCTGAATGCACTCTTTTCCTCACTATCACAACCCTGCTGTGGGGCATAGGCTGAGATTATGAATACTGTCCTATCATTACACTGGAGTCTGATTGCCATGAGTCTGTCATTAATTCTGATGATATCCCTCACTGACTTCTGAAGCCTCTGTCTCACTACACAATTCCTACACCATTTCTAGCCTGTCCACCACCTGAGTAGTAGAGTCTGGATCCCAAGCCAAGTGGCTTTGTTGCACTGCCCTTCCATCTCGTCTCTTGGATACATAGGATGTCCAGCCTCCTCTATATCATCATGTCATCCACTTCTAAGCTGCGTCCTGTCAGTGAACCTACATTAAGCGTAGCAATTCTCAGTTCATGTTTGGCAGGTTGGTTGGTTTTATGTCCAGCTTTCACTCAACAGAGCTATCCCAGGTAACCCAGGCTGGGCAACTAGACACCGGCCAGCCAGAAGCCTATTGACCCAGAGCTGCTGGGCTTTTATGGCGGGCACACGCTGGCCAATAGGGACACATATACCCCTCCCACCATTAACATGGGTCCCTGGTGTGGGTCAGAGAGTAGGCCGGGTCCTCAACACACTTATCACCGGTAACTACCCATGCCCATTTTTTGGTGACAGTCAACATGACCGAATCACCTAGAGCCATATTTTACACCGTCGAGTGGCTAGCCCTGCCAAGGCACGCAGTTTGTGATCTGTGTTCTCCTATCTTGAGGATACTGCACACCACAATAGATGCCCAAAGCGGTTGGTCTTTTTACAACTCTTCCCCCCATTGGGCACCATATAGAGTCTGTGCAGCTGCCCACAGCTCCATTCATTGGTGAGTTTGAGATAGAAACACTCAGCATGTTTTTCGAACATGGGAGAAACCCCACGGAGACACAGAGAGAACATGCAAACTCCAAACAGGCATTAGTCGGAGGTCAGGATCGAACCTTGTACCTTGTGCATTGGAGGCGAAGACCTTAACCACTAAGCCATCTGGTCTCTCTTTGCTCCTCAATGCATAATTTAAAATTGCTGATTATTTCTAGAGTGACATTAACTTACAAGAGAACATCTGGGCTGATTTTGAAAGTTAAAATTACACACTGATACAGTGTTGTACTGGAATATGCCTGTCTGGCTTAATTGCCTGTTTGAATAAGAGCATGGTTAGGTTTGGTTCCTATGTGTTTCTTTCTGTCACACCTGGTCACTGATCTGCTGTTTTACTTTTACGGTGACACATAACCCCACATTTTTTCTGTGCAGAGATGAACCTTCTTCCTTCTGTGCTTAAGTATGCAGAGTCAACCTCTAATGCTGTTTTATTGCTCTGCTGGGTTATTTCTGATGCCTATATGCTTTGCTTAGGGTCAGACATCTTCCAGAAATTGATATAATGGCTTCCCAGAACTATTGTATTAATATATAAATGTAAGTGCCTTCTGTGAAGACCGTGCCCTGGCCCAGCAATCAAGGAGCCTGAATCCTCACCACTAACACCAGGGAGGTCGTCTCCTATAAGAGGAAAGGATAACTAATACACACAGTAAAGTACAATTTCCCTTAAGTGCACACAGAGATCACAGTCAGTCTGGGACTGGCTACTCCCTTGCTCACCAGGTCCCCAATAAGACTCCCCACTGGCACAGCTATAGGGTCCCAGTCTCAGCCTAACTGGGCAAGCTAGGACCTCCAGTACCCTCTCTGTCCAACCAGCACTTTGTGTCCCTGCCCAAGTAGCTGACACAACACACACACACTTTGAGATAAGCATTTATACAACTTCACCG
Source organism: Protopterus annectens (assembly GCF_019279795.1). NCBI lineage: Eukaryota > Metazoa > Chordata > Ceratodontiformes > Protopteridae > Protopterus > Protopterus annectens. The sequence continues at coordinate 195,375,187 of NC_056750.1, read as the reverse complement.
GCACTCCTGGGAAAGGCTGACACAGATTCTCCAGCTGTGCCCCTTTACCCAGACTATACGGTAGTAATCACTGCCACCACCCAATTAATAATATCAGCTACTAAAAGGCCCTTAAAAGAGTGTCCAATTATTACTGTGCAATATTAATATCCAATGGTAATGTAATTATACAGTCTAAGGCTTATTGGAAGGGCTTAGACAGTAAACTCTATAAATATATAATGTACTCTAAAGCATACTTCATCACTACACAAAGCAGCCACAGGTAGAAGGTTTTAAAAATATTTAATAATAAATAATTAAAACACAAGACAAATCTACTATACCACAGAGATATCTAAGAGTTCACAGATCACAGAGAAACTTAAAATAATACAGTAGGACAGGTCTGGATTGGTTTCAAGGAAAAATACCTAATTAATCTTTACTAGCTTTAACTATTCTTACAAGATATCACAGTGCTAAAAACTTACATGTGAGCATAAGCAGAGTGCTGATAAGTTAGATGTCCAAGATCAAAATGCTCTCCAGTCTCTTGTGAGAAATAGAATTTAAACATTACTAACAAACATGTTTGCTGGGTCCCTCCCCAAATTACATCATTTTTGATACTTAGGTTTTCCCAGTATTCATATTGCATCATCTTACTACCTGGTCTGAGTTTTCAGGCCATAAACTGCATTATTTAGCAATTTAATACCTGCACAGAAACTTACAACAATAGAAGACATTACACATGTATATACTAACAGATACTAAAGCCATAAAGCACCTTCCACATCTAAATTCTAGTCATAAACTTTAGCCTTAAAACAATGGGCATGAAATCTTCATCTAGACACCCTCGGGCCAAATTCTAACATGAAAGGATACAACATGCTTCACTGGGCCAGTAGAGTGCAATGTTGTCACATATTTTGCAGTTCCCCATTTCACAGTGTTTTCTTAAATTTAAAAACACAAGCTTGTATTTTACATTTATTTATACAGTTGATAGAATTAGATATCAAATTCTATTTGACTAGGCTGGCAGCCTTCACCCATCTCTCCCCAATCGTCACACCTTCAAGCAGAGGTCATAGCATAGTTGAAAAGAGTTAACTACTTAGTTGACTTTTAGGGATAACCATAAAAAATAACAAATGCATAACTAAAAAAAATAAGTAACTAGCAAACAAAAATAGTTGTCTCCAGTAAAGAATATTCTTGTATAAAACAGATATATTTCATAGTATTTTATATGAATGTCCCATTGATGTTGGTGTTTCATACTAAGGAACTTATATACATGCAGATTTTTGCTGCATTTCTGGCAGGGCTGCCTTTTGCTGACCTTCATTTCTTACCTGCATTTGCCCATAGTCCACAACTGAATAACAATCAAACTGCTTATGATAATAACTATTTTGAAGACTTCCTTACACATGCTCCAGGTAAAATTGGTGGAGCATTAGTAGCCCACAGAAAAAAAAAAGAGAAGATGAATGGCTTAATGCCAAAAACTTTTTCACATAGAATTTATTGCTGGTGTGATTTCAAAGTGTGTGTCATCAACGATTCACTTCTTCTGGGAGATTTCCCCCTTCTTTGAGTTGGTGTGACCATGGAGTTAGTATATCTAAGTTCAAGCCAGGGGCTACCCCCCCACCCACAAAAAAAAAAAAAAAATCAAGGAAAAATTAGTTTTTCATCCTTTTGAATTTCGATCATTTTTTTGCTATTTTGGAACATTGACTTTCAGGAAGTTGGCGTTTCATAGTAGACCCCAATTTGATGTTGGTATAGAACAAGTGCTTCTACTAAATATGGAATGTTCCAGAATCATATCTGCATAATGCTGTTTTCTCTTGTGGGAAGCTTTTATCATAGTACAGATTCAGTGAGCAGCAGTATACTCCACTTTCTATATGTGAGTGTGTGCACGAGTGTGTGAGAGTGAGAGAGAGAGATAGAGAGAGAAAGAGAGAGAGAGAGATTAAGCTTAAATATCCACATAACATTAATAAATGAACAAAATGCAGAGTTATTCTTCAGGATTGCTTTTTGCAGTATATATTAATACACAGTGGTACACCAAGCTGATATGCATTATTTATTTATTTATTTGCAATTTGATTACCTGGGAAGTCCACTGGGCCGAATTGACCCATTTTCAGTGGAGGCCCGGGGAGAAAAGCTCCAAGATGCATTATACAATTTAGATACAAATGATAGTTAATATTAAAGATCTTATGTAGAATAGTTACTTATAAATGCATTCAGTATCATGCATAGTTAACAAATTCATTAAGCTTGAAGGTAGGGATCACACAGTTTCATTTGAGGAAAACAGATAATGGGTTAGGTGTGGAAACAGTTTACATACAAACCTTTTAAGAAAATGTAAATACGCTTTACATGCACACATCAACAGTAGAATGCTATTTACAATATTTACAAGGTTGGGCTGTGTGAGGGTAGCTGTAGGAGGTGAGAGCTTAGAAAGAAGCTATAGAAATTGTTGAGAGCTTAGATAGGCTCATAGGAAGATAACTATGAGAGTTGTAGAGCTTGGGAACCAGAGCCAGAACCCCCTTGGATTAGGTTGGGTAAAGGCAGGTACATTTCCATTTAGTGGACAGGTGTTTGAATAGTTGGGTTTTAAAGTTTTCTGAGTTTGGTATGGTTCTTAATGTGGAGGGAAGGGAATTCCATTATTTGCCTATTGAGAAAGATAGGAGAAGTTGGCCAGCAGGACGTTTAGGTTTATGGATAGTAATTAAGTTCTGATTTTCAGATCTGAGAGGTCTGTTGGGTGTATAAGGGGGAAGGATGTTAGTTACAGTGGGACATTTTGTTGGGTGAAATATGAGTCTATGTGCAGTAGTGAGTTGGAGATAGTTTAGGTAGTTTGGGAGTTCAAGCCAATTCAGGGATTGTAGGGTTAGGCAGTGATGGGTGGTATTTTTAGATTTAGAGGCAAATTTAGAGATTTTGTTGTAGCAGTTTTCTAGTTTAGAGGTGATAGAGGAGGACAGGTTGGTTAGGAGAGGGGGTCTGTATAATAAGGAAGGAAGAAGATAAGTCGAGGCCAGAGTTTGCCTGGTAGAGTTGGAGAGAAAGAGATTATTCCTATACAGCATACCTAGCTTTTGGTGGGTTTTCTTAATATTTTGTTGAATATGAATATCAAACTTGAGGTGTTCATCTACAGTAATGCCAAGTAGTTTGGCAGAGGGGACTACTTTTATAGGTGATATGGTTTGACTATAGACTTTAAGGTTGTTTTTATCATAGGAGAGGGTTTTTGTGGGAGGGAATAGTAGAATCTTTGATTTATTTGCATTGAGAGAGAGGTGGTTTTGGCACATCCAAAATGTATTTTATATGCAATAAGACATGATGGTGTGTGCATGGAACAGATATTACAGCACCCCCATGGGTGCTGAGAAGCATGACCTAAAAGGTAATTGTCTTAAAATCTCTGAACATACAATATCATCTGCTCTGTTTCAGACCTCCAAGTATGTTATTGCACTTATAAAATGTGTATTGGTATTTATTTTGCAGTGTGAACTTCACATTTAGCGGTTTATGCATAACAATTGTATGTTTTACACTCATATTGAAAAACTGTACATGTTAGTGTGTGTGTGTGTGTGTGTGTGTGTGTGTGTGTGTGTGTGTGTGTGTGTGTGTATGTATGTGTGTGTGTGTGTGTGTATGTGTGTGTGTGTGTGTCTGTACTTAAAATGATCTAAGTATCATAACATAAACAGTCAAAATATTGACACAAACATTTCTAAAACACAAAATATCAACAAAATCAAGGCTATAGAAGGGAAGGGTATGTGCCCTTTCCCCACTATTGTGCAACCTCAGGTTTGGTATATACAATTAGCAGGGGGTGGGGGTGCAGAGATGCTCACCCCCTTTGGAAAGACATTAATTTTGAATGTGTTTAGTTTTTTTTTCAATATATTGTGTGTAGATATTTTGTGTCAATATTTTCACTGATGATATTATGATGTTTAGATCATTTTAAGTACAGCTATATATATATATATATATATATATATATATATATATATATATATATATATAACTCTCTCTCTCTCTCTCTACATATATATATATATATATATATATATATATATATATATATATATATATATATAAATAAATAAATATATATATATATATATATATATATATATATATATAAAATAACTATATATATATATATATATATATATATATATATATATATATATATATATATATGGGTCTACTTTCTTTGATCAAAATACCAGTATTCTGAACAAAGAAAGTACAACCTTACTTTCGCGAAAGTGCACTTTAATGAAAGTGCACTTTCGCGAATTCCAGTTCAGTGAACCGGCAATTAAAATAAAAAAAAATAACAATTTAAACTCCGTGGTAGAGTGTGGTTGCTGTCACTTTAAACCATTATTTAAGTCCTTTGGGAAAATAAGATGCAATACTGCAGTGCTGACGCTAGCGGGCGAAACTGGTATGCTGCTATTGCCTTGAGTTGTGTGCTGTAATCTGTTAGCTGTTGTGTGTTTACTTCATTGCACTGAACTGAAGCAAAGAACTTAAATGAAGTATTTTTTTGCATTTTACGTGGTGAATTTATTTTTACAGCATCCACTTAGCCATTCTGGTTCCATACAGGGATGGTTGGAGTGCCGTTATGGATTTTGTGGTTCTTTACAGTTTGTTTGGAATGCCGCACCATATTCTGAACCTGGGCCCCTGGTTTTTTATCATGGTTATTGAGTATTTAGAGTGCTGGCCTATATTTTTGACTTTGTGGATTTATTATATTGTGTGCAAGAGCATGGCCGAAGCTTAACAACTTGAATTCATTTATTTCTAATTTGGCTGGAGATAAAGATGATTTTTTCAGACTTTTTGGATGATGGTGAAGTATCACACTTGACTGGAATTCTTAACTTTGTACTACAACTATGCAAGTGAATTTAAAAGTCTTACAGAACTCAGTAAAAAGGTAAGAGCTAATGTTTGGCACATAAAGCTTTTACATTAATTTAGAAATTGCACCAAGTGGCTTGAAGGTGTATGTTGAGCCTGGAGTGGGGAAAGACAATGCTAATTTTATGGAAAAATGGAGGTGTATTCAACACTGCTTCTAAGCTTTTTATTGAAATGTTGATTGTTTTTTGTGAAGTACAACTTGTTCTCCTTAATGAAAAACTTAATTTGAACTTTGAGAGCCTACAGGCTTTTGAGCAACATGAAATTATGGTGAGTTGTATTCTAAGTTTTTGAAAGAAATGACTGAATATGAAAATGAAGAAATACCATTGGGTCTTGAATGATTATCATAAGAATAATACTTATACCTAGAAAAGTACTAAACGTTATGTCAGGTTTTCAGGTAACAATAATACTTATACCTAGAAAAGTACTAAACGTTATGTCAGGTTTTCAGGTAACAATAATACTTATACCTAGAAAAGTACTAAACGTTATGGCAGGATTTCAGGTAACAAAAATACATATACGTAGAAAAGTACTAAGCGTTATGTCAGGTTTTCAGGTAACAATAATACTTATACCTAGAAAGTACTAAGCGTTATGTCAGGTTTTCAGGTAACAATAATACTTATACCTAGAAAAGTACTAAACGTTATGTCAGGTTTTCAGGTAACAATAATACTTATACCTAGAAAAGTACTAAACGTTATGTCAGGTTTTCAGGTAACAATAATACTTATACCTAGAAAGTACTAAGCGTTATGTCAGGTTTTCAGGTAACAATAATACTTATACCTAGAAAAGTACTAAACGTTATGTCAGGTTTTCAGGTAACAATAATACTTATACCTAGAAAAGTACTAAACGTTATGTCAGGTTTTCAGGTAACAATAATACTTATACCTAGAAAAGTACTAAACGTTATGTCAGGTTTTCAGGTGAAAGTATGAAGCATAATAGACCAAAAAGAAAATGTAGTAAATGTATTTAAAAAAAAAAACGGGTGGTGCTTCTAATCTAGACTCCAGTGCTTCTGTCTTTTCATCTAACATGTCTAATACAGATACTGAGACTGATGGGGGTGAGGTTTTTGATGTTTGTTCTCCCTCCAATAAAAAATCAAGGGGCCATTTAGGAGTGGAGGCCGGAAACAGAGAAAGAAAAATAGACCACCAGTTCAAGTCTCGGATGCCATTATTAACCCCACGTTGACTGAAAATAATTTGATAGTTAACTTGTCCTCTACTTTTGTTAGAGATCATGAAGTGGAATTATTAATTAAAGGTCTGAATTGTATTTATACATTTGAATATATTACATATTTGGACATAAAAAAATGTTTGCAGTGGTTTACATTTGAAATATTATTATAGTCATAAGGGTGGGGGCTGTATGGACAGTAACCGCTTCTTTTTTAAGAAATCTAATTTTCAGCCTCCTCAACACCCTATTGTCAAAGCTTTTGAGCAACAGGTGGTATGTGATTTCCATAGCAATAGAAAGAGTATTTTTAAGAGGTTTAGTAATAATTGTAGTAAGATTCACAGGGAGGCCATTGTGACTGCTTAAACAGAATGAAAAATGTGTTGCTGTTCAAGCTGACAGGTGGAACCATAGTTATATGGGGGGTTGATGACTGTGGTATGGGGTTCTGAAGATTATGATATGGAAGTGGTTAGACAGCTTAATGATCAAGTTTCTCATTGTATATTACCTGTAGACCCCATCAATCAGTTGATGGCTTTTTGGGTGACAGCAAGGAACAAGGTATTACTTCAGACCACCTTCTTAACCAGCTTAGAGTGGGTGATCCGGTACCTCAATATTTTTATATTTTTCCTAAGATACATAAATCCCCCTTGACACTCCCAGGAAAGACCAATAGTATCTGGTATTGTATTCTGATATACATACAGATTTTTTGGGCCTAGTACTGGAATATAATGTGTTTTGTTATCAAGATAATTGCAATGACCCTAATGATAATGGACATCAGCTGGGTATAACAGCCCTGTGTTTCTTATGCTTAGTCAAACACTCTGCTTGGGCTGTGCTGATGAGTTCATAACAAGGCCAAAATATGCATATCCACAGCTAATGGGGTTTGGCTTTATTGGCCTGAAATTGTCCATTAAATGGCAAACAAGTCATGGGCATTAAGAATTGCCAATTAGCTGAAATGCCTGATGTTCATAAAGGTCATTTGCATATATCCCATGTGTCTCTGATACAAGAGATTTGGGAGGTCACTCAGTGGAGGTTCTAGCTTTGCTGGAGTTTTCATTTTGTTTTTACTTATCAAGATAATTGGTATTTAGAAATGAAAGGAACAGCAATGGGGGGCCATGTTTGCCCCCTTATGTGTGCTGACATATTTGTGGGGTATGCTGAGTTGAAGTTGATTTATCATGAAAATACTCCATTTAAAGGCTATTTAATTATGTGGAGATATTTTTAGATGATTGCAGGTGTGTATAGGATGGCCCTAAAGAAACTTGCATGATTTTGTGAGCTATTTCAATCGGAATTCTTTGGGTATTAAATTTATTGGTAAATTAGACTTATTTACCATAGATTTTCTTGATGTAAATGTCACCAAGTCAATTGATGGTAGTATTGTAACAACATGGTATAGAAAACTCAACTATCAGCCGTCAACAAAGAATTTTTAGTAATCACCCTAAACATACCATTACTAACATA